>NC_135769.1:29252572-29427572 GCF_052425735.1 Oculina patagonica
ATTTCTTCCCTTGATACTGATGATTGGGCTGTATTCCAGACTCGTGTACGCTTTGTGGTTCAAACGTAATGACGCCGGCCAAGTAACTCAGCAACAACAAGTAAGTAATAAAAGGTACTTTTTTTCTGTTCCTGTAAAATCAGACGCTACTAAAAGAACTTCGATACGTAGTCTCCCTTAAAAGCAAGTTGGCTTATATGTAATTAGAATTAACTGTAAAAGAGTTTACTCTATTGTTAGCTCCCCACTGTTCACTTGTTGTGCATCAGTTTGAAATCATTGTAGTATGCTCATGGACTTTCAAGTTCGTATGACGGAAAAAGAGAGTCTTACGATGGCAGGAAGAATATTCTTATGTGCCATCGAAAGATTCCTCCCAAATATACAAGGTAATAAGCCAAACCAGAGGTGAGGACGAAGCCCCGTCCTCACAAAATCGTTTGAAAAAAAAACTTAAGCCGTGTTTGAAGTGCAAGCCACATTATAGCATTTGGATTAAGTATGATATAATTGTCTTGTCACTAGGCTTAAGCAAAACGCTTGGTAGCTATCACTGCCCAATAATTTACTCAAAGTAGCTTTGGTATCTAAAACGAACCCTGCATCTTTCTTTTCACAGGGTGTCATGAAAGTGCGGAAGCGTGTCACCTTGATGGTCATAGCTGTCACTGCCATATTTGGAATCTGTTGGGGCACGGGCCAACTTATATACGTCTTATTGTATTTTATATCCAAAGAAATTGGCGCCATCCTTCTCGCCATTGCTGACGTGATGATCTTGTTCAACTCTGCTGTCAACCCGTTTGTTTACGCTCTGTTGAACCAGCAATTCAGGGAGAAGATCAAGAAAATGATATGCTGTTCTTTGTCACCTAGGGTTCATCCCGAACCTCAGTTTACCGACTCTGCCGAGAACCCTACCCACCCGACCCACACAGGTGGAACAAGTTCCGCGCACTGATGTGACAACTGTCATTAAAGATGTGATATTTTTTTTTATTACTCATTAAAGATGTGATAACTCATTATTTTGTTGTTTCGAGAAACAACAAATCAACGTGTTATAAAACCAGGAACACCGACAAAAGAGGGTAGTTTACGGTTAGGATTTGGGCTAGAACATGACTTAGCGGTTGGTGGTTTGGTTAGCGGTTAGTGTTTTTGGTGGTTAGGGTTAGTGCTTTTAGTGGTAAGGGTAAGGTTTGGAAGCGTGTTCCGGGCAGATCTGAAGTGCTCCGGTGTTCCTGGTTTTAGTCGATAATGCGTGTCGTCTTATAGCTAGAAATCAGTGGATTTTAACTGTCGAAATATTAAAGTAAACGAAAGTGGAGATATAAGTAGAAAGCTTCAGCAATTAATAGTAATTAATCGCGGATTTGCTTAATTGTGTATGAGCAACCCGGCCCTGGATTGTAAACACGCAGTTGACGTCATTGCGCAGTGCTTATGGTTCATGTCCATAATTGATCCGAGCTGCTATCGGTAAAGTTTTGGTACACTTGTCACATGAAAAATCTTCAATTAGAAAGCCACAACATTTTACACCTTAAAGAAATTTTAACTTCGCTAATCACGCAAACTGGAGAAATCTTACGTGCGTTCGTGTTACTGTACATATGTTTTTGCACATAATTTTTTCCTTGATTACTTTTTAGAGAAAAAATAACTCTACAAGACAAAAGCCATCGTTATTGTATAAAAATAGATAACACAATGTCCCTGTCTGTTTTAAAAGAACAAAAGAAAGATACTTAGAATTTGAGCGACTGATGTCATTTTTGAAGAGTTAAATGCTTGGAAAATGAGAAAAGAAAAAGAGAATTCACCAAATGACAATTATTGCTTTAGGACGTTTGCACGAACTGGGTAGTATATTATTTCGTGACGTTTTGTGACTTGAGGTTTAAATAAAAGAAGCGATGCCAATATGCGATTAAAATGAACTAATGTGAAACAGATTACATGTTGTGATTTAAATTCCTCTTTTTTGTAAACTATTTCAAGCCAGTTTGGGTATTCGGAATTAATCTGGTTTTAAACATTTTACCACAGCATACATCTTACATATACATAATTTGTGATCTTGTCTTACTTGCTTTACTAGTTAAAGTTAGTTGAAACAATGTAAATTATGAAGAACGGCGTTAAATATATCTTCAGATCAATTGAGTTGTGTTGCTGACGTCTGAAGTATCTGGGCGAACTTTTCTGTTACCAGATGTTAAAACAACCAACCACTTTTATTTTGTCAAAGACTGAATCAAAAGGAGTCAATATAAATAAACGTTCATTATATAGCTCAATGAATGGGCTCCAAGTGTTAATAAATCCATTAAATGGATGCAAGCTTGAAATTGAGCTTCCATGATTTTACATTTTTTTACCTGGTCATCATTTTAAATAAATAACTCAAAGATGTAAAATATTTATCTGCTTTTAACCTTTAAAATCAGTGCAACTTTTGAGATTTTTAAATTGTTACTTTTTAAACTCAATAATATTGCCACTATTCTGGCCACGAATGCCACTTTTAAGACTTCATAAAAGTACTTCTTTTACATTTCCCGTTAACAGCCGATTTAAAGACTTCATGACAATTTAAAGGCTGATTAGAATTTACACTTGAAAATGAAAATCGCCTTTAATGACCCATTTTTCTTTCAGCGAGCACAAAATATTCTAATCTTTGATTAACCAAAAAATCGTAAGAAAAGGCTCCTAAAACTTGCTTTGTCAATCCTTAAAATCATAAAGGATCTTTCTTAACCTCCAAAGAGCAACAATTATTCACCCCAAGCATTCAACAATAAAAGACAATTCGCAGTTTTCAACGAGATTGAGATGAATTGAAGTTGTACGACACGAGGGTCAGTTACCAATACTCGAATTAATAGTATATATTTATTTTAAGTCTGAAGGCTAGTTATATATTGCATTAGTTTTACAAACTGAGTATTGAAACAGCAAAAAGAGGAAGTCATTTAAGTGTACATAATTGACAGACGAGTGGCATACATTTTAATTTCAGCGATTCGTTAATGTACAGCGCCATAATTACAAGAATAAATAAGAAACATTATTGATATTGCTATGATAAAGTTAAGACCATTTACTGCCTACTTCGAAAGCAGTGAAGAAAAAACTCGTTAAGGCCAACGTTAGCTGACTGAATGTTTCTGAGAACGAGAGCAAGCTTGTTAAGTTTCAGGTAAACCACATAATTATTGACAATAACTACGATAAAGGTAAGACGTTTTCTTTAACATTTAGCTAAATGCTACTTAGGATGACACAGTTTTTGGTTACGGTCGTGATCTTGACTATTAAGGCAACCTCCGCAATCAGTTTCACTTCGTTGTTCACTTTAGCAAGAAATATTTATTCCTCGAAAATCTTTATTCTTTAGAAATTTAAGGTAGCTAAAGCACCTTTCATAACGAAGAGTTACGTAACAGTTCGAAACATTTTGGTCATTCAACGTTTTAATTTAATTTTCTATTTCAGTCTGTTGTAAGAAATTTGAATTGACACTTGGCTTACGCAGGCTACAACTCAGCGAGAAACCAAATGTTAATTTCGTCCAAAGTGCTGAATTGTAGCTTTTGCTTACATGATTTTTATTAACTTGCTTATATCCTGCTCCTTTAATGTGTATTGTGATAAAATAATGACATCTTCTTTTTTCACGTCATTTACTTTTTAATTTTAGATCGCGCTGTTTGAAAGCCTTAGTAGCTGGCACGCTTCACCCTTTTTACTGAATGCTGACAGAACTCGGTTAAAGGATGAAAATTTGAGTCCGTTTTGTACAGGCTAAAGGTAACTGTTCTTTGTGTAAGAGGCTACGAAGGGCATATGTTCAGAGCTTCCATTTTTTGTTTATTTTGTTTTGTCTAGATCTTGTTTAGTTTTGGCATATGATACTTTCCAATTTCGAGACGAAATATATTCAAAAATTCTCTGTTGTTTTAAAGGTAATTAACTGGCGTAAAGCTACGTAGGCTGAAACGTTCAGACGTCTATAAGCATAGATCGTGGGAACTACCTGAATAGTAAAGCGAAGGACTGACCTAAAATGTCGATTTCAGCTGCTCGCAACAGACAATTGATTCTGAATTTTTATTTGAAAAGAAATTAGCCTGTCGAAGCTTACTCTTGATAGAGTAACAATACCAAATTCGACTGCTGACATCAAAGTCGTCGAAGAAAAACGCGAAACAGCCATTACCCCTTGAGAATGAACGTTTGAATTTTTGGTTCAATCCTCTACGTTAGCTGACTGAACTGATTTTTGAGAACTAGAGATCGATACAGCAACTACATTTCCAGGTTTACATTTAATCTTCATATATTAGCCAATTCATACTTTTTTTATACAGTTCAAATCTGTTAAATTATTAAAGGTACCTTCTAAAATGTTCCCGGAATGTGCTTTTCGCTGTTGCTAAAATTGTTGTCTTACTCTTGGCAATTTAGACTTATTCCATTCGACGACCTAGAGCTAATGCACATTTATGGTAGATAGTGTACGAAAGCTTATGATCAGCCTATTAGCTGCAGTATTGATATCAGTATATTTGTCTATCTCTTTTATCTTAAACAGTAGCCGCTATCCATTATCCCTTTTTCTGATCTTTGATCCCAATCCGCTTTGGCTACCATCAATTATCATACCAGGACTTGTGCATACTTATTTTGTCTTTGTTTAGTTCACGAAATTAGCATTGACGCTCATCTATCATGTTCGATTCAGCCACTATTGCCATAACAACGGTACTCTCAATACTGGTCATTGTAGATATCGTAGGGAACTCTCTGGTTTGTGCGATCGTAAAAAGAAATCGAGATCTGAGGTATGTCGAGACTGAAATAAATAACCAACATTTTTATAGATGATAAAAACGTTTTCCACTACAACTATATTTTTTAAAAAAAATCATAGTATTCCTTGAAAAATGATTTTAAAAGAACATTTATTTACTTTAAGCAAAAAAATATGTAATTCATTAATATACATACAGGCTGCTGCGCGTAAAACACTTCCAATAGGAAATAACATAAATTAGAATGAAGTGTCGGAAAGGATTTATACCAACCGCCGGATTGATAGATGATGATGCCATGGAGACTTTAAAACTATCAATGTTGTGCGAGTTGGGTTTCCATTTTTGTAGAGCTTTAAAATGTGGAAGAAGAAGTTAGTCGATTCATAAACGACAGAAGCAAAATGCCATCTTGCTTATTCTCTTTCGTGTAGTTTCTTCTTGCACGTTGCTTGCCGACGCTTCTATCCCGCAATTTTTTCAACCACAATTTCCATACGGTTTTCACCTGACTGACAAATCACAATAGCCCTGGATTAGTGCGGTTTTTTATTTGAGTGTCAAGAGAAGTTATTTTCCTTTCTGAGTGATAATACTGTTGTAATACTGTTCCTATTTGTATTAATACTAATATTTATTATAGTCTTTTAGATTTGTTATTTATTGTTACCTTATAATTTAAAAGGGCCGCAAGGAAAAGGACGGTAAACCGTAGGTCCCGTCTCCTGTATCTTCAGTCTTATAACAGGGGACGTTAAAGAACCCACACACTATTCGAAAAGAGTAGGGCACGAAGCTCCCGGTGTTGTGGTCTGGCCTTTGAGACTTGAATAAGTAGATGTACATGTACAGCGCATTTGAACATATATACATGAAAAATGCGCTATATAAATTCATTATATTTTTTTTTATTATTATTTATCAAATGCTTTTTAATTCCACAGGATTCCTATAAATTTCCTTATTGTCAACCTGGCTGTAGCAGATATCCTGTTCGCGGCGTTTATTACTCCAAGTGTTTTTTCCGACCTTACTTACACCAACCATCCAGACGGAGTGGCAGGTACAGTTCTTTGCAAACTATTTACGCATGGTAACGTCGCTTGGCTTGCAGCAGCCTCCTCGATTGTCACTTTGGTAGCAATCTCCATTGAACGATATCACGCAGTAATGCATCCTCTTGATAACAAATGGAAGCTTACCGTAAACAAGCTGAAGGTTTGTCAACTGAAGGTTATTTCCCTTTCTGAGTGAGATTTAATTTTAGGGTTTTTTAAATTAAATTTATTATATTTTTGCCAAATTTTCAATGACAATAAAGAAAAAAATTGAAATCTTTTTGAAAATTTAAAAATCCAAAAAAATATATTTTGGAGATATGACGTCATTGTTGCATGTGACGTTAAAATAAACAATTTTTGAAGCTCGTTTAAAACATTGCAACTTCCATAAGTATCGCGTGGATACTTTTGGAGATGCAATAATGAAGTTGATTAAGACGGAATCCGCCAGAACTTTGAGTATTCATTGGCCAAAATAATGTACCAAAATTATCTACATCTTATTAAAAACGTCAGTGTAACTGATTCAAATATCTTGTCAAAAAGGAATGATTTCTAACAACACCAAACATCGCAAACAAATTTCGAAGGTACACTGAATTCCACTAAATCGCTTAGAAGGCGGTAGCTACACGTGAAATTTTACCTACAAGATACATGGTTCTTGTGAACTTTGAAATTCATTTTCTCATGCTTTGCTAAGAAATTGTTGTTGATGTTATCACGGAAAATTACTTGCATCTTAGGTTTTAAAAAGGGTAGAAATTACGCAATAGGATTTTAATTATTTTGGTACTCCAACTGGAATATTACTCGATTTCCTGATGGATTCTATCTTAAACCTTACGTTTTCAGTGGGTCATCTCTGGTAGCTGGGTCATTGCAGTTATACCCTCTCTCCCACTTTTCCTTGCCACGGATATTGTAAAGGACGAGCACAGCACATTCTGCTTGTATGTTTGGCCTCAGAGTTGGATGGCGCAGGGTCATAGCTTGGCATGGTTACTCTACACACTCCTCCCAATGATGCTGATGATTGTGTTGTACGCCAAAGTCGTGTACACTTTGTGGTTTAAACGTAATGACAACAGTCAACTCACCCACCAACAAATGGTAAGTGTATAACTGTTGGTAGAATCCACAAAAAAGTATCTGTCATTTCTTGCCACGTGGTTTCCTTAGCTGAAAAAAATGCGGTTAAGTGATCATTTTGAACTAGACAGAAAACTTCAAAAAAGAACTCAGCTGGGATATTAATGTTTGATTTAGGACTTGATGTTCGAATCTCATTGCTTTTTTCTTGCATGATTTTGATTTGGACAATTTAACTTTCGAGATTTGGATGTCTAAGTGATTCCTATTTGTCATTGTTTCAGTTTAAATACGACAACGTTATTAAAATAAAGTGTATCCGCAATACAATTCTTATAAAGAAGCTGAGCAAAACATTAACCACCCTCCTCCGAAATAATCCCACCCTTTTCCAAAATCTCAGATGCAAATCCCCTCCAAAAAGAAGGCCTCCTGAATTTAGGCCTGTTTGCTCAGCTGAAGACGATAAACTTTCTTGAATCTTTTGTCCCTTTCTGTTCACCTCATTATGTCTAAGTTTTATATAGTATTGCTATACGTGTCTTAATAGACCTTTGCATCTCTCTATACACAGGGTGTCATAAAGGTTCGGAAGCGTGTCACCTTGATGGTTGTTACTGTCACTGCCATATTTGGTATCTGTTGGGGTGCAGACGCAAGTCGATATGCTGCCTACAACATTGCTCCTGTTCCAGTTGCCATTACTAACACAATGGTCTTATTCAATTCTGCCGTCAACCCCTTTGTGTATGCGCTGTTGAACCAACAATTCAGAGAGAAGATGAAAGGAATGATATGCTGCACTCGGTCCTTGGCAGCAAGGGTCCACCCAACATCGGAACTTCACAACATGGGCAGTGCCATCAACATCGCCAACTCGACCCACAACACAAGACCAAGTGTCACGCAGTGATGAGTTATTTTTTTTCTTCGGATTTTATTTGAGTGTCGACAATACCCCCATTTGTTTGAATTTAGTTGAACAACACGATGCTGATAACCTCAGCCAATAATAAATATAATTAAACTTTCAAAATGCAAACAGCTGACAAACCACAGGGGGGAGGGTCTAGCGGGAGGGTGCCCCCCCCCCCCCCCAAGATAACTTGCGGCCTTATATTCGCTTCCAAAATATGTTTACGTCACCAGTCACCATTCCTTAGTGGTGCACCACCTCCTAATATCAATACTGGATCCGCCCATGAACTACCTGTGAATTTTCTGCGACAGTAACTAATAAAACGTTTTCCATTTTTGCTAGATGAAGAACGTTCTAACTTAAGAAAGTCATATCATAATTTATCATGGTATTTTTGCTTTCATGAGGTTGCGTTTGCTGGACGCTTGACATCGCAACGTGTTATTACTACAAAAGGAAATGGTTGTATTTTTTTATTATTATTTTGTGCCTTTTTTGTTTGAAATTTGGGTGGTGTAAATCCCTATTTTAGGTGAACTTCTCCGGTTTAGGTGTTTTAACGGTCCCTAATTAAGCAAAACCCTTTTTAGTTAATTTGTTAATTTTAATGTTTAATCTTACACTAGTTCCAACTGTGTGATGTACGATAGCTGCCATCGCTCCTGCTTGTTTGTATTTACTGAGGCGAAGAAGAGATAAATATTTAATAGTGCTCACTGAGTCTGAATATTATTTTACAGGTGAATATCACATTTGTAGCGTAATTAAAGAACTGAAACATGGCAACAACACACGCAAATGCTCCCTTGATGAAAATCATTGTTGGTGACTTCAAATGAATTCTATTTTTAGTTAGTGATTGTATGTAAGATTAAGTCGAAAACAAATACGAATAACGCTCTGAATAAAATAGTAATTCAAGAAGGAATACAAACATGTTAGAAAGCAGAAATGCAGAGAAAAGCAGGCGAAGCATTTTGTAACTTAGAATTGTCAGCCAAAAGAAAAAGGGAAGAACGCAAGATTTTCCTGCTAATAACCCTTCTGCAATATTTTCAGTTGTCAGCTGTTAAACAAAATAAAATAGACCTCATTTTTCATGGTCTTTTTACACCCTTGGTAAACACTCTTCGTGATCTACAGGAAATCAATTAATGTGAAAGTGCATGATATGTTTCTCGATCGAGGATATTTTTAAAAAGGATACGGTGTTTTCTAATTTTTGGCTAAGATAAACTAACATAAATCAATAATTTGTCGTGTTTCTCCAGAGACCGCACGAGTTTCTCTTAAAAGTGAAGTTTGCCACACAAACTGTTCAAGGAAGACCGGACATGAGGGGATAGTGGCCCTTTGCCGAGAGTATCGGCACAAGCGCTTATAAAGAGCGCTTACGGGATTATTGTGAGGTGTGCAACAGGTATAGGGGAACAAAACGTTGATTTTGAGGTTTAATTACAGTCAAACCAGATGTCCTTTTCCGCGCAACTTTGCAATTTTGCAAAGGCTCTCTTTCAGTTGTTTTTCTTTATTTGTCTACCGACCAGCCCAATTTCACTAGCTAGAGAGGAAAACGGGAAAAGAAACATTTTTTGTTAAGGGCTGTATACACAAAAACTGAAAACCGGAATGAAATATCAAACCGAACTTGACAACTTTAACGAGTCAGTTAAATAACAAACTGCCAATTAGTTCTGAAAATGCTGTGTGTAAATACTGCCAATCAGTATTATTATCAATACACGCGGCCAAATTGAAAACTTCCCTATTGAAAACACGCGCTTTGCGGGCCGCAAATGACTCCTAGCGGCCATGCAGCTGATTGGTTCTCAGTTCATCACCCGATTAACTTTAACCAATCAGCGTCGCTGACGCGGGAAAACCATTCAGGTGCGTACGCGTACAGCAAGAGTCTCGAACAGTTTTTGGACAAGCGAATTGTGTTCGGTAAGGACAAATCAGAGTCTATTTGTTGTAAATGGGACAAAATACAGCCAAAAAATCAGATTTAGAAGCAAATGCACAAGACGAAGAGACAAAGAGAGCAACTCCTAGGAGTTGCTCTCTTTGTCTCTTCTTCTCAGTGTTGTCTTGCGAGAAACGAAACGGTCGAGCTAATTTAGCTAAAGCAGTTGCAGGAATTGTACGCCGAAGTTCAATCGGAAAATGTAAGTTTGTAAAGTATTATTATCCAGAATCAAACCATTGCTAATTATTTTTAGAGACACTGCAGCTAGCTCTTTTATACTACAACTACACAATAAGAGCCTCAGTAGCATCGTGTATGTTAATTTTCATTGCGACGAAGTACTTGTGTTATTTGAATTGAAAATCATGATGCTAATTTCATTAAACTGAATGTGTTACCTATCTGGATGTTATTTGGCCTTGTTTATTGACAATAATGATAATAAAATGACTTTTTTCGGGAATATTGTTTATTTGCGCCCTTGTAGTGTCGTTTGTGGCCCTTGCGCTTCGCGCTCGGGCCACAAATGACACTATGCGGGCGCAAATAAACAATATTCCCTTAAAAAGTCATTTTATTCCCTTATTGTAAAGTTGCGAGTAAAAAACTTCCAGACGTCTAGTTTAACCCTCGGACGTACAAGGCAAAGGGGGGGGGGGGGGAGGTGGATGCCACCCCCTCCCCCCTTTGAGGTTTTTTCGAAAGTTTGTTCTTTCATCAAGTGCGGAAATTTTGATATGTCAATCATGTACATGTGGCCATGATATTTGACGCTGCAATGGCAACATCGTATTTACAAGCGGGTCCTGCCAAAAATCGTCATTTTAACATTTTTCTTTATTTTTTTTAGTTTTTTGAAAGACAATTGCACGATTTGAGTATTTTTGCATTCCATAAGCATTCTGGCTTGATAAAATGCAAAATCAATGGTGAAATCTGAGATGGCATATCCAAGGTGGCGGCTATAATGACGTAACTAGACGTCATATAACGTCACAGTCAGCAAAAAAATATGTCACCTTGAAGAGTTCGCTACGGGCTTTCTAGTCAGTGAAAAAATATTTCGCTGAAAACTTTGACGAAAACTCTGGTGGGGTTCCATCCTCCCCTGTACGATGGTGGAGGTGTGAATTTGCTTGTACGTCCGAGGGTTAACCGTAATTAGTAGAAAGTAGGTAACGGGCGAGAACAAAAACTCGGCAGCTGTACAAATGAGTAATTTTCCCCTTTCGTTAAACATGTTTGCAGTTGTTTTTTTTTTTAGTTTAATTTCGTACTGCTTCGTTGTCTTTTCTCGACTTATATCCTTGAAATTACATCACATTCAACGTTTCTTTTAGAGTTCTGTCCCGTCATGCTAAGAGCAGAGTGAAGCCTGGGGGTGCTTACTAGACCAGTTGGCTGTCGCAAAGATAGTATGGGCTGTGGGCCGGGGATGGTTTTAGGAGATGTTATCATAAAAAAATAGTGTTTGGCGTAAGTCACCTCATTGTCTCCTTTTCGGCAATTGTCTGTCTCGAGAGACAATGTGCCATGGGTTAGTCAAATGGAAGGGTTGAAACGCCTGCTCTGTTGGATGAACTCTGCTCGTAAATTGGAGTATTTTGTCTCCAGGCAATGCTGATTAAAAGAGCGTTTTTTTCAAGCAACTAAATTATTCTGAACAGCTGTCTGACATCTTTAAATTAGTAATACGGCGCTGGCAGGACCTCGCAAAGATCGGGGAGTAAATATTCCGTTTTAGGTGAGTTATTTGCAGTTTTGTTTATTGGATGTTGGGGAATAGGGATGTTATTTAAACGAAAAACTGATTAAAGAGGGTGGGGGCGCACTGACTGGGTGCATGTAGTTTAAAGGTGAGGAAGTTGTATTGATCAAAAATACACGGAAGAGTTAAGATAGACAGTTGCTGCTTCTATTTGCGCGTTCTTAAGCTTCAATAGAAAAACTTTCTTTGATTGTAAAACCTAGGCTCAGCATGAAATTATTTTGAATTTTGGTTAGGTGCTAAATGACTGTAAAGAATGCAGCCTTACACCAAATGCGTCATAGAACAACACAACAAAGTCAAAGTTGTAAATGCTAAAACAGCGCTAACTTCTTGGCTTTTACAGAACATTCCGTTTCGTGAAAGAGCAATTTGTTCATTTCTCTCAATCTTTTGGTTTCTATGAATAAAATTAACATGCGTTGAAGATGTTTTAAAATGAAATTCGCTTCGAGTAGCTTTCAATATCGCACCTAATTGATATGCAAGATTTTTATTTTGACTCGAACATTCGCATCCTCGGAGACCCAGGGGCAGTTAGTGGGGCAAGGGAAACGCGAAAAAGCGGGTAAAAAATAGTGCGAAACTGCCAGTTACATAAATCAGCATATAAAAGTTCTATTGACTGAAAGTGCCCCTGGGGAAAGATTCTTACCAGACCAGTTCAAAAAGCTCTCTGAATACTGCCTCGTGATTGGGCAGAAAAATCTTTTGTTTTCCCTTTGTATTATTCTGCCCAATCGGCGAACAGCTTGACTGCGGTCCTTTTGTTGTGTTCTCATGCAAACGAAGTATGTACATAAAGCCAGTTCGCTCGCTATATCTGTCTTGCTTTTTAGCGGAGAATTTGCTCGGGAAGGAAAAGTTTCGGCTAGTGCCTCCCCTGGTCGAAAACGTCGAAAGTTTGACGGCCATGCTCGCGGAGAAACGGCGGATTCTTCAGATTGTGGTCGATCGCAGGAATCGTAACACTTGAATGCTGCTTGCGAGCTATTAAAGTTTGTGTGCGATATGCAGCTTGTTGCACTGCTATAAAAATGGATGTTTTTCAGATCTTTTACGGAAAGATTGATGACAGTTTGAGGCGAAACTTTTCCAAACAAGAGTATATTTTTCACGAACAAACCAGGCAGATGTGTCAAGCGGCCGATCGCGACTAGCTACGCGTGCAAAGCGTGCAGCAGCGATTCTAGCACTGGCTTTTGTGTACAAAAGGACCGAAGTAAAGCTGTTCGCCGATTGGGCAGAATAATACAAAGGGAAAACAAAATATTTTTCTGCCCAATCACGAGGCAGTATTCAGAGAGCTTTTTGAACTGGTCTGGTAAGAATCTTTCCCCAGGGGCACTTTCAGTCAATAGAACTTTTATATGCTGATTTATGTAACTGGCTGTTTCGCGCTATTTTTTACCCGCTTTTTCGCGTTTCTCTTGCCCCACAAACTGCCCCTGGGTCTCCGAGGATGGAACATTCGCAGTTAACGTTCCTTTGAGAAACCGGTAGGAATCGCAAACCATTCTTATTTTTCGAAATAAAAAAAAAAAAAACATTCTTATCACTACAAAATACATGTATACAAATAAGATAAAACAAGTAAAATGCAATGCTAGCATTACGCAAAGGACACTTTTAGTAGGCCAATATTTATTTTGTCTAGTTCTACTAGACTTTTTCAGGGCCAGTGCTATTATGGAAGATAAAAAAATAAACAACAATTCAAATTATAACGTAAACAAAAGTAGTAATAGTTAACTAGTGTACATGACAAAAATCATGTAACAATATAATGTATATACGATAATTAAAATACATGAAAAATACTCGAATGATACACAAAAGATATAAAAGATACAATCTAAAAATGACATATAAAAAACGGCTAAAGGTAAAGTACAATATAGGAATTAATTAATTCTCTAAGGAAGTTTGATTATTGATTGTTTCGTTGCTTTTAACCAGCAGAAGATTCTCTGTCTGTTGTGCCTCTTTCAATTAAGCAAATATTTAATCACCATATACAGTACGCAATGACACTTTTAATACTTATTCAAAATCGCGAAACACTTAATATATATTCTACTATACTCTGTCACCACTTTTCTTTGCGTTAATATTCAAAACTTCAACAGCCGTGTTTTCTTGACAATGGCGCCAAGATGTCTTTGAATCATCGTATTGTAATTTCGCTAATTTTTCATTATTAATTTGTATCACAAAATATTTTGTTACCAGCTCGAAAAAATCGGTCATTGAAGTGATTCCAATAACGGAAATTCAGGAAAAACAGTAGTTAAGAAAAGAGTATAGTTGCTATATATCGACGCTAAATTTATTCAAATACTGATATTTCAGCTAATGGAAGAGAACCATATGGTCCAAGTAATATGAAATAGGTAGGCATTTCTAATAACTTCCAGTATAAACCTTAATGAAAACTGACTTCAAAATTTGTTGAAGAAATGTATGAATTTGTTTTTATGCGTTTTTGAAGAAAGATGTGAAATTGATTTCTGTTTTCTTTTTTTTTTTTTTTCGTTCAATATTCTGAATTCTGTATTTGTATTTAAATTCGAATCTACAACTGTCATACTACCTAATGGTGCCAAGATGGCTTTGAAACGTTAAAGTTTTATTTCGCCATTTTTTATTATAAAACTTATTTTAAATTTTGCCTTCAGTTTTTCAAGGTAAGGATCAAAGGTTTCCTTTATTACCATGCTTGCTTTTTGATGCGAAAAGATCAAAGATCCTACGGAACTAGTTTAAAACTAAAAAATTAACATAATGGTCGGTGTTCCTTTTAATGGTTTATAATCTTTTACGATCGCGTCGCGTTTGAAAACGTTCTGTTTTTAAAATCCGTAGAACCTTTGATTCGCTCATACAACAAAACATTTTAGAATTAAGATGCTTGAAAAAATTAAAACGCTGAGTTTTGTGTCAGAAACAAACTATCAAGTATGCGTTTTTTAAACAATTCTGTACACAGATCTGCTTTTCAGCTGTATCCGGATGAGAACGCTGTCAGCTCGAGCAATATCTTCTTATTGGGCTGGTCTACAATCTTGAAAATCCCAGCAAAGTCCATGAAAAGGAGAAGGTGAATTATTATTATTTTTAATGGGGATTTATCTTATCTTTTTCTTATCTTATCCATCGTATGTGGTTGGAAAAGGAATGGAAATCTGCTTTTTGCCAAGTCGTTACTGGGTTATAGTTATTTAATTCAACTTGTATTCACTGTGTATTGTTTAGGAAGGCTTAAACCTTCAAAATCTCCAAACTTTACCAGATGTGAGAAAAACAATTATAGGTTTGATCCGTTATGGTTTGTTTTAACTGATATTTCAAGCTCAAAATGACCGACTATTTTTTTTTTAAACAAAATGTTATCAAGCAAGCAGTTCGTCGTTCCCAAAGACAGGTGGTTACTAACTATTAGTTTATTTTAAATAAAAAATATTGTTCCTTTCTATTAATACATTGCACTCAAATAGCGAATGCTAAATATCGATTAGCGATTTCCGCGTCGCATGCATCTTAAATCCCTTAAGGTGGATTTCCACTGTCGCGTAAAACGCGCATTAAAGAACGTACGTTGACAAATTTCCACTGTCGCGTAAAAAAGTAATAAAAAGCAGTTCTCTTTTACGTGCGTTGAACAAACGTAAATGCCCGTCATCCTGATTTTTGGCGCCAAAAAGCAAAGAGAACGCGGGTAATTCGATTGCCTGCCGCCAAAGTAATGGCACCCGCTGTAGATAAGCGTTTCCTTATCCTTTTTTAACTCGGCAAAGACATAATAGACTCGTAAGAGAAGACAGAAATACCGCAAGAGATATTGGGTAAGACCGTTAAACCGTTATCAAGCGGGTGAAAACCACATCCTAGTAAACGTTTTCTTTCATTACTGCGTTCTTGTAATTTGGGTCTGTTTTCAGTTCCATATTGCTTGAAGTTGAAGTTCATCGGTGCTTCTACATTTGAATATTTTCCGATGTTTACATCGACAGCGATTTAAAACAAAATGGCGTCTACATGGTAACTGGTGTCATGTGACAAAATTCAAAAGTATGATTGGTAAAACCGCTGCGTAATTCGCCGACAGCCGCGAAAAAAGTTGAACTCAGCTCAACTTTTTCGAAAACCCTCACGATCGGTACGTGCGTATACGTGCGTGCAGCGTACGTTAATACCAAGAAAAAGCGTGGCATTGGAAATTGGACAACGTAAAGTCAACGAACGTAACCGCGCGAGAAAAATTTCATTTTTACGTACGTTTATAATTGCCACGTATGTTAACGTGCGTAAAAAAAAAATATTGGCTGTGGAAATCCACCTTTATTATTTTACAACGTGTGATTAGCTGTTATCAACTCTTTAAGGCCGTTTAAAGGCCTCACGCATCCTAATGTTGTTTTATATCCAGGTCACGGAACAAACCTTGACACCCTCCAAACATGTCTGAATCAGCTGATGTTGCCATAACAACGGTACTCTCCTTCCTCGTCATTGTGGATATCGTGGGAAACTCTCTCGTTTGTTCGATCATAAAGAGAAATCGAGACATGAGGTATGCTGAGACTTAATTAACAATAGTTTATTGTTTATTTGTATTCAGTTTTTTAAATGCACAACAGCAAATTAAACATAATAACCTTATTACTTTTTTTGAGGTGAGACCAAAATGGTTGTTATAAATGACTAATAACCTTCATATCTTGGCCTTAGTATCCTGGGTTTATAGGTTTTGGTCATATTTGTTCTAGTTGAGGTTGCCTTCAAATTCGGTAAGTCGCGTGACAAGAACACAAAAAATCTAAAAAATCACACAGTTTACATTTTTTCGTTTTTAATCAACATCACGGGTAGAATGCATTTAGAAGCAAAATATATAGCATGGATTTGTTGAAATTTACATTATTTATGACGTCATTGATTTTTAAGTAACGTGAATTTTTACAAATCCATGCTTCAGATTTTGCTTCTAAATGCACTTTATCCGTGGTGTTCATATAAAAAGAGACAAATGTAAGCTGTGTGAGTTTTTAGGGTTTTTAGGGATCCAGTTAGGGCTTTCCACAAGTTGCTCGAGATTTCCCAAAAAGTTGCCCGTAATTTCTCAAAAAGTTCTCAAAAGTTGCTCCAAAACTCCAAAAAAGTTGCTTCTGATATGAAAAGTTGCTCCAAAAAATCCAAAACGCTGCTTCTAATCAAGAGAATTTCGTAAAATATATGCTAATTTCTCTTTGAGGGTTAGATTTCTAAGCAGTTTTATGCAAGTTTACAGCACAAGAAGTATCTAAATAACATATCAAGGGGAAAATTTGAGAAATGATCACGTCATGTTTGCTGAGGATTTTTTGTAATGTTTTAATGCAGAATGAGCCGAAAGTTGAAACGTCTTCAAGCGTTTCTAGAAATTCTTCGCCAAACTTCGTAAATCTTCGGAAACGTTCGTATGGTCCTTAAACATCATTCGGATAATCTTCGGAGATCTTCGGTCTGGAAATTGCTCAAAATGCAACAAGTTGCTCGAGTGGAAAAAAGTTGCTCGAAGGGAAAAAAGTTGCTCGAAACATGAAAAGTTGCCAAAAAGTTGCCGAGCAACTTGTGGAAAGCCCTAGATCCAGTGCACGCGCGAAGGGAGCTCAAGATATGACGGTTAAAAGTTATCCGTAGTAGCCATTATGTTGTTTAGGGATCCCCTATTCAAAAAACATAATAACACTTATTACAAAAATTTGGGTAGAAGAAGAAAAACAAAATATTATTAACAAAACAAAAAAACTACTGATGACAATAGATATATGAAAAGAAAGAAAAGGCGACTTCTCTGCCTAAAACTTATTTTGTTTAATTAATTACCCTGATTACTACGTATACTCGGATACTTACACTTTAGTGAACACTACTCACATTACTTGTAAGGCTTGCGGTGCCACAATTTCACTACACACCTTAAAATGCATGCTTTGCAATACTTACACTGCAGAATAATTTCATTATTTGGGTGCATTTTTCGCCATTTTTGGACATTTTTTTTATTTTCCAAGGGGTAGTCTGTTCCCGAGGGTGACGCCAAGGAGCATAATATTGATGTTTTGGAGCACAATTTGCCAACCCCTGCCCTCTATTTAATCCAAACTGCTAGTGGTGTTTCTAATATCAACGTTTCTTGCACATGTGCATGAGCACCGTGCGTCTGTCCGTTTCTGTCATTTTAACTAAATAAATTCTTTTCAATATTCAAAGGATTCCTATAAATTATCTACTTGTGAACCTGGCTGTAGCGGATATCCTGTACGCCACGTTTATAGCTCCAAGGATTTTCTACAAACTTCCTTTCTCCCACCCAGACGGCGTGATTGGTCCAGTTTTATGCAAATTTCTGACAGATGGAAATGTCGCTTGGATTGGATCAGCTTCTTCGTTTGTGACTCTGGTTGCAATCGCCATTGAACGATATTATGCAGTAATGTATCCTCTTAGTAACAAAGGGACGCTTACTCAACGTAAACTGAAGGTATTTCGTACGACAAACTAATAAATACATTTTTTATTCTAAAAAAAATAATTTAATCCGCTTGCTAATGATTACAGCGTAATTGAACGTTCAGTCGTTTTGCAGCGTGCACTGATTTTAATTCTTATTTTCTTTAAAAAAAATATATATTAGGAGGTTTCTCACAGCTCAATGTACGTAGTAACAAATTTGCTTCAAGAATAAGAGTTCCAATAAGAAAAAAAAACTCATTTAACGTCATTACCAACAACAATTGTGTCATATTGTAGGGCTATCTACTCAATGAAATATAATTTTGCTGTGTCTTAACAGAACGAAAATCTCTGGGGTCCATCAGTCTACCTCTTAGATCACTGTAGGGTAATTGGTAGTTTGTACGTCTGAGGCTAGAAATATGCACTAATGGAATAAATATATGTTAACAGGTTTACAATTTACAATTTCAGGTAGTTATTGCAGCTAGCTGGGTCTTCGCTTTAATACTCAATCTCCCGCTGTTCCTTGTCAGGGACACGGTGAAGAAAAAAGAAGAGCGGCAACTCCTGCGTGACTGCCTGGCCTGAGAAGTGGATGAGTGAGGCGTATACCATGACATGGTCGGTCGTGGTACTTCTTCTCTTGGTGCTGATGGCAGCAGTGTATTCCAGAGTCGCGTATACTTTGTGGTTCAAACAAAATGAAGACAATCAGCTCACCCACCAGCAAAACGTAAGTGGAACATGTAATATCAATCAAGAACAAGAGAGGAAACGAGGAGAAAGTTTCCCTTCTCGTCCTATCGAGTGGTCTCCCCATTAGAAAATATAATATAATATAATATAATATAATATAATATAATATAATATAATATAATATAATATAATATAATATAATATAATATAATATAATATAATATAATATAATATAATATAATATAATATAATATAATATAATATAATATAATATAATATAATATAATATAATATAATATAATATAATATAATATAATATAATATAATATAATATAATATAATATAATATAATATAATATAATATAATATAATATAATATAATAATATAATATAATCAAATATAAGAAAATAAATGAGAATATTTATAGGGTCTTTGTCTAAACTGTTCTGAAATAAGTGGTAGGCAACTTAACCCGTGAAAATCATTGTCTTTTAACATTTAAAAGAAGGTATAAACTTTATTTGGGGATAGAAATCAAACTTCTGCTATAAATATCAATTTCATTGAGGGCACTCGGAAACAACTTGAAAACGTTGGATAACGTTTTCAAATTGCAATCCATTTCCATCTGAGCCATCCGCAGACAAACGCGCTTTTAAACAACTATAGTGCTCTAAACAGCAATTGTTAATTAAAATGGACCCTTTTTAGGTATTCTACGGTACAAATATAAATGTGTGCTGTTCAAAAATCTCGGTTAAAATTTGTGACATGGTTCCTTAAAAAATATACATCTGTGAGTTGTTCAACAGTTCATTCTAAAATAGCTTAGGAAATGCAAATTTTGCTTGATGTTAATCAGAATTTGCATCTTTCTGCACACAGCTAGGGGTTATGAGGGTGCGCAAGCGAGTTACCTTGATGGTCGTAGCTGTAACTGCCATATTTGGAATCTGTTGGGGCACGAATTCAGTTGTGTACGTCTTGAATGTTGCTAAATCCTACAACATTGGGCCCGCCCTACTCGCCATTGTTGATACAATGGTATTGTTTAATTCTTCTGTCAACCCGTTTGTATACGCTCTGTTGAACCAGCAATTCAGGAAGAGGATGAAAAGGTTGTTATGCTGTACTGATCCATCTGCACCAAGAGTTCATCCTACGCGGGAACCTCTGAGTCAGGACATCGAGTTTGACAGCAAGCAGCAAGTGCGCACCCACCCGACCCACACAGAAGGACAATGACTAAGACGTGATGGGTTATTGTCGTTTTAAAGTTACGAACCAATTTTACAATGTAACGAATGATAAGCTTTGGAGAGTATCACTTGCTTTACGGGAACAGAAAATCACTCGTCACTGAAAACAGCTATTAAGGTCATTACCCTGAAATAGAACTGAACATAGATATTTAACCAAACTTTGCCCACTGTTTTTTTACTTTAAGGGAACTTAAATTTTGAAATAAAAAAGGGGGGGTCACCAGATTTGTTTAGATGCAGGAAGACCTTGTATATTCCATATAATTCCTTTATAATTCCTCTGGGAATACTAGCAAAGTACACGTTTTTATCGATTATTTAGTTTTCAAACACAAGAATTAATCTGTTTTCATTTTACAGAAAGAATTTGATCGCCATACCCAAAATATGAGAAAAAATTGATAGGTCACCAGACTCGTTTACGAGAAAGCAACAATTTACTTCTCTCGCGGACTAAGCCGCATAGAAAAAAGCCGCCATTATGTTTATGTGCGCGCGCTAATTACGCGTAAAATTCTGCGCAGTAAGGATGCGCAATGCAATACAGGGCAATGACCTTAAAGTGCGGTAGCTTATTTTTGATTTTCACAAACGTTTATCTCAACAAGTATATAACACTTATTCAATTTGAGATACAAAGCGTAATTCGTTTGAAGATTTCTAACTTAATTGGAATCCTAGATTCATTTTCATAACATGCCATTACTCAAATATATTGAAATAAAATACTTCAAATATAGTAACCGATAATAGTTCATTATAATAGTATCACGACCTGAAGTACACGTCATCTTCCCAAAGCCATCAAATGAGAATGAGCTTAAAAGACTACCAAAGATGTCCGAAGATTACCGAAGATTTTCGAAAGGGAAATCCGAAAATTATCTCTAAGATCATAATTGATTTTATCCGACTTTTCAAAAGCAGATAAGAATTTACAATGCTAAAATTTTTCACGAAAAAAACCTCCAAACACTTAACAGTATTTTCTCCGATAAAAGTAAACATTAAATAATTGGCCAATGTAACAGCAAACACTAAAAATTATGGGAAAATAACATTAAACACTAATAATATAATTTAAGCGACTTTTACATGTAACGTTTGTTATGTATTTTAATAAGCGCAATAAAGACATTTTATTTATTTATTTATTTATTTATTTATTTATTTA
This sequence comes from Oculina patagonica, assembly GCF_052425735.1. Taxonomy (NCBI): domain Eukaryota; kingdom Metazoa; phylum Cnidaria; class Anthozoa; order Scleractinia; family Oculinidae; genus Oculina; species Oculina patagonica. The sequence goes on from NC_135769.1 coordinate 29,273,839, forward strand.
TTTATTTATTTATTTATTTACTAAACCCCATTCAGTCCTCCTCTTAAAAAACCATCGTGGTTGGTTTCGAAAGCTAGTCAAACACTATACTCTAATATGGTTTATTATATTACTAGCTCCGTGAGCGGTCAAGATGAAACGAATCCCGTGTTCTGATTGGCTACCCGAGCAGTCAAGCTGCAGCCATCTTGACCGCTCGGGATCGCCCGCTGTGTTCCCGCAAGCGAAAAACTTTTCAGTTCCGTCGACGCTACTACAAAAAGCCTTTCCGTCGTAAACTTGAGCTATGAAACCATTTTCCGAAACAACACAAATATTCTCTGCCGGTTTCTAGCGAAAGAGAGTCCGATTACAATAAAACAAAAAACAAAGGTCTTGAAGCGAACGAGAACAAAATCAAACAACAAATGTTAACGAGTTTCGTGAATTTTATTTGCCACAACAACCAGCTATAAATACAAAAATTAAAACGCAAAGCGACTTGAAGATATGATATCGGTTTTGTTCGGCGGAAAAGGGAGAGAAGTCAGTGACATACCTGAAGAATAAAGAATTCGGCAAACTTGTCGTTTTCGAGTGTAAATCTTGATGGAGAAAGCGAACGGCAAGACGGACCAGGCACTGTAAGCTTTTAAAACATCTTTTCACCAAAGCCTCTAACGCCCACGTCGAATAAGGTCGGGTCGAACATTTAAATCAATGATGTAGGAAAGTTCAAGCGTTTCCCGTGAATTTATAAGTCTCAAACGATTTCAATATTCAGCTCGTGTCACCGTGACGGCAGGTTTGTACCACAAAAGCACCAGAAGCGAGCAAATACTCTGCAAAACGTCTAATAGTTAAACGCTGGCGGCCAGATGGAATGGACATGCTTGTTTTAAGGCTTCAAACTCAACCTTGATTGGCAATTTTTAGCCATTTCAATACCCTTTTGAGGGTTAAAAAGAGGTGAATTTCGCTGTTGTCGCGTCGTTTTACTTTGTATCGTTTCATTCAAGAATTTGACAGTCACTCATTAAACTTTTAAACCAATGAAATGATTTTAGCGTGCGCCATTGAATGTGCATGCAACTGGCTTCCTTTTCAGTACTCGAAAAAAGTCATCCTTTATTGACCAAGCTTGGTCGGTTTCTGAAAACGTAAATACCGTATTCATTAGGTTAAGCGTCCAAGGCGCTTTTTAAATTTATGGACCTTTAGAGTGGGCGCTTATTCGAGGGGGGGGGGGGGGGGGCGCTCATTGGAGGCTGGGCGCTTATTAAATTTTCACCATTTCAACAAGTAGTAGGTTTATTTTGCAACGAACCATTGAATAATAACAAGACTTGAAGATGTACTAAAGCAGAATTTAAACTGTTCATTGAAAGTTTCTGTAAAATACGAAGAAACCTCGGTCTTCTGAAAAGCCTTTTTAGTAGTACTTAGTTGACAACATTCAACCCAATTGTCACTAAATAAGGTCAATACTCTTCTTGTACATTTCAGGTTTTTTGGAGGATTGAGGCGGGGTGGGCGCTTATTCGAGGCTTGGCGCTTATTAACTTTTACTGCCGATAGATTGTGCGCTTATTCGAAGTTGGGCGCTTAATCGAATAAATGCGGTATCCTGGATGTCAACAAGCTTACTTTTACAAGACAAGCTATACTGTTATACGTTTTTATCTGCACGCTGCTTGCAAACTCATCATTAAATAAATGCTTGCTTATTTTCGAAGTTCAGTGTTCTGTAAGAAGTCAGTATATGGAAAGTTGGATGCCAGAGGGCTTATATCGATGAATTATTGTTTACTTAGCGGGCAGATGGGTCTTTAAGCGGGGGAAAAGGGGGCTGGGGGTGGGTCTTATTATCTTTCTACAGAATACAAAGGAAATGTACATCAACAATAACAACAACAAAACGTTCTCTACCTTAATTTGAAGCACACTTTATATATTCATCGTTGAGTTCTTAAAAACTTCCCCTTATTGTACTAGGATGTACCTCATTGCTTTGATATGTTTGTCTCCATTATCTGGGTTCCAGGCTTTCTCGTGTCCACATGTTTTTGAGTCATCAAGAGATCCACCACATCTAACACATTTTTTGGACTGAAAGGGCACCCCCTTCAGTACGGAGACCTATGTAATTGGCGGGTTCTCGCTAAAGCTATTTCGAACAAACATTTACAATTCTGCTAAAATCCGACCAAGATTATAGTACGTCATGTAAATGTTGTCAATTCCCCATCTCCACATCCAAAACGTTCTTATGTGACAAAAAAACGGAAGTTGGTGTTAGGCCAAATAATTAAACTGTGGGATACCAAACAATGGGTAGCTCGAGTGTTCTACCAGCTAATAATATATAAATTTCGGGGATTTTTACAATTTTTGCTGCCAAACATGCAGCAAAATATTAAAAGTACGGTTGCCAAATCCACCGCCACCCCCATCTTTATTCAACGCGGCTTGTACACTGTATTTATGATTTCATACTGTGTAATGACCTGCTGACATGTGATTCTCTAAAATATGCTAATAAAGATTTTGCCCCTAAGCCTGATACGAAACACTGTTGTACAAAAAGTGCTTATTGAGTTAAAAGAAAATACTACATTGCTGCATAACTCTGCATATGCTAATGCAATATGATACAGGTGGTATATTGTTTGATTTTTGCATAAGACTTATAACGTTTTATAAAGGAATAAGCATTTTTATTTTTTAATGTCCACGTTAATATTTTATTACTGCGATTGGTTCTGTTTAATTTGATTTCGAAGTGTAAAAAAAAGCCTTGAGAATCGCCACATATCACAAGATAACAATCTGGATCTGTTTTTGTTTTGTGTACACTGACGGTCTACGCCAACAAGCAACGTTTTTCCCTCGATATTTGGAGAAAATCGTCAAAATTTAAATGCCTGTTCTATTTTAATCAATTTGATTCCATACGTGAGTATATGGTGATATTGAAAGTGCTTGGTGATTATTAATTGTCAAATCTTCACACATCAGTGCTTTGTTTTTAACCAGGTCACGGAACTAACATTGGCACGCTTACATTATGCCTGAATCAGCCGCAACTATTGCTATAACGACGGTTCTTGCCATACTCGTCATTTTCGATATCGTGGGGAACTCACTTGTTTGTGCAATCATAAAAAGAAATCGTGATATGAGGTATGAAGAGACTGAAAAACAAAGACACTAATAATGTTTCAAGCTATAACTTTTCGTAAGGATTTGAGACGGAATCCGCCAGGACTTCGAGTGTTACTATTTGGACAAAATTATGAACCAAAAATATTTACATCGTATTACAAACTTCAGTGTTGCTGTTTCAAATATCTTTTCAACAAAATCGTTTCTAACAACACAAAACATCAAGACAAATTTTGGATTCAACTAAATTCCATTGAATTGCTTAAAATAACGATTTAACAAAATAGCTACATGTTATATTTTACCTAAAATCAGTTTACATGGCTCTTGTGAACTTAAGATTTCGTATTTTCAGTCTCTGATAAGAAATTTTTGTTAGTATTATCACAGATAATTACTTATATCTTTGAAAACGGTAAAAAATAATGCAAAATGATATGATATTTTTTCTCTATTGAAATAAACATTTATTAAAGAAAAATGCAAAATGATTTTAATTATTCTAGTGCTCTATTTATGTCAAATTAAAATTAATATTACTCGATTTCCTGATGAAATCCGTCTTCAAATTTCCTTGGAGAATTAACTTCTGTATTAATCATAAGTTTTGCATTGCAATATCACAGGACTCCCATAAATTATCTTCTTGTGAACCTGGCTATAGCTGATTTAATGTTCGCGACGTCCAACTTTAATTAATATTACTCGATTTCCTGATGGATTCCGTCTTAAACATACCTTGGAAAATTAATTTCTGTTTTAATTATAAGTTTTGCATTACAATACCACAGGACTCCCATGAATTATCTACTTGTGAACCTGGCTATAGCGGAAATAATGTTCGGGACGTTTATCGCCATAAAGGTTGTTTTCAAGCTAAACAACGTTAACCACCCAGACGGGATGACTGGTACAGTTTTCTGCAAACTCCTAACAGATGGACATGTCGCGTAGATTGGAGCAGCTTCCTCGATAGTCACTCTGGTTGTAATTGCCATTGAACGATATTATGCAGTTATATATCCTCTTGGAAAAAAATGGGAACTTACACACCGTAAACTGAAGGTGGGTCACTTGAAATAGAAACATTTCCCGCGTTGGTCTCGATTTTTCTAGACAGTCAGCTGTTTTCTGTTAAAAATCAGATAATCAAATATCGGGGTTTTGTAATTAAACCCAGAATCAAATCTCGGGGTTTTGTAATTAAACCCAGAGTCTTAAAAGATTCTGAGTTTTAGAATTTTGATGACTTCATGGGAAATCCAAGAATATAATGAAGCTTACACTTTTGAATTTCAGGTGATTATTTCTAGTATTTGGATCTTCGCATTTATATTTAACATTCCACCATTTCTTGTCGCGGGCGTTAAGAAGAAAAGTCGCAGAAACTTCTGCGTTTTAATCTGGCCTGAAGATTGGATGGGGGAAGCTTATAGCTGGTCATGGCTAGTGTTAGCAATTCTTTCCTTGGTACTGATGATTGGGTTGTATTCAAGAGTAGTGTACACTTTGTGGCTCAAACGTGCTGATGATAGTCCTCTAAACAATCAACAAAGTGTAAGTATGTTACTGGTTTTCTTAATAGTTGCTATCGACTTTTGAACTGGAATTTCGATTTTTATGAACACATTATTACTTCTATTACAAGACTAAAGTAATCAGAGGGCCAATAATCGATCGAATTGTCCTATTTGCGTTCACAGATATATTAAACAGATATATTATCAGATATATTAAACATCCCAGGCGTTTACTTCAAATTTGGCCTGGTGGATCCGTCGTTTATTAAAGCCGGCGGTGTCCAGCGTTTATTAACAAAGCGCAATTCTTCTGTCATTTTCTCAGGATGATTTATTATGACCCATCCTTCGAAACCCACCATTTGTGTTGTCCTGCCCCGACAAACCGTCCAAGGGTCTCCGAAGATGAATGTTGCCAAAGTAACAGTGTTGTATACGGTTATAAACGTCCTTTTCTACTGTTACAAACAGCAGTGCGTCAGTCATTACAATATGAACGCGAACATTGCTATGTTAAATTTTGCTGTACAGCATCCATCCTAGTAAAGTTACGCCGAACGTTTCCTTGAACATTATTAAACTAGTTTGTCTTAAAAGTGCTATTAAATAGAATATATATTGTCTGCTCGACCTCAAACAAACGCCGGACCCCGAAACGCCCCCGGAATTATAGTGACACGATGTTTATACGAAGCCGGTGATAAATTGGGTCCAGCGTTTAATCAAGAAAATACCGTTAAAACAGAAATTTACTTCTCTCTATACACAGGGTGTCACGAGGGTGCGGAAGCGTGTCACATTGATGGTCGTTACAGTCACTACCATATTTGGAATCTGTTGGGGTGTAGAGTCAGTTGAATACGTCCTCAGGCAATTTCCCTCCCTGAATATCAATCCAGCCGTAGTCGCTATAGTTGACATAATGGTTTTGTTCAACTCTGCTATAAACCCATTCGTGTACGCGCTGTTTAACCAGCAATTCAGGAAGAAGATGAAGAAAATGATTTGCTGTAATGGTTCCTCAGCACTCAGGGTTCATCCTATACCGGAAGCTCAGGACATAGGGTCTGCTGACAACACTACCTACCCGACCCACGCAGTCGGACCATTCTCTACAGAGTGATGCGTTTATTTCGATCTAGGTGTTTTGCTATCAAAGTGACAAAGATGGAAAACAATATTGCGAAAATAAGGCCTAAAAAATCAGGCTTCTAGTTCGGAATTCAAACCCGTGACCTTTGCGATACCGATCGATGCAGTGCTCTTACCAACTGAGCTATCGAGCTAACAGTACTGCATTAATCTTTCAAGATCAATACGACTAATAGGCATTTAAATACAGATAACTTATTTAAAATTCATCGTTTTATTCTAGAGAAACATGAAGTTTTTTTCCCTAATTTTGGGCAACTTTAATTTCTACATTTTAATCACAGACAAAGTGTATGTAATGTTAACTAAATATATATGGTAATATAATCAATTTGGTGGAAGTCTAGCGTTATTTATGCAAATATTTCAGTTAGATTGAGTGAGCTACAAGTCGTTTTTTAGAGCCTGAGCTGAAATGTGAAGCACTATTTATTTTAGAGCAAAAAAAAGAACAATTTGAAGCGTTCCTAAAATGGTCAATTTTTGGTACTTTTGAATCACGTATTTCAGATGGTAACCATTATCAAACTAGTGTGTAAAAATACATTTCACATTAATAGACACTTTAAATTGAATTTCTTGGCTTTGCTTCGAACTGCGTTTGCTTGACACTAAATCGGCATCCTTGTTATGGGCAAACAGCATCCACGTTTTTTTTCTAATTTGCTTTTTTTTTTTTGTTTTACTTATTTGTTGAAGGAAACGGAAAGGATACTTTTCGTATCGCAACGAAACGCATACTTAAAAAAGAAAAAAACAGAACGTATAATTTTAGGCACTGGGAATAGAATAATTATAATGACATTGAAAACACTACGTGGAGACTATCTGGTAAAGCGAAGAACCGAAGTTAAATAGCGAAAAATATTCCGACGGTTTCAGGTGTCTATTGGCTGTGAATTATGAAGTGATGGCAAAAACAAGCAGGAATAATTTTTCGAAAAAAAGTGTATTGTAAGTGCCAAAAAGTTCATTATAAACCAAACGTTTCGGGCTTAGCCCTTCATCAGTGGTGAATTGGTCGTAAATAAAACGACCGTTAAAAATACACCACGAGAGTATGTATTTAAAGTCATGTCTCTAGCACGCGCGCGCTAGAGACATGACTTTAAATAGCGAACAAAGATTTATTCTTTAAAACTAGGAATAATTTTTGTCCGTTACCTTGATGGAAATGGGCTTTTTTACCCCAGTGATTAATTGAAGTAAATGAAATCTGCATATTTAAATGGAACTGAGGTGTACTGAATTGTACGACACGAACTCAAGTTACCAATAATCAAATTAATAGCAATATCTTTTAGGCAGCAAGTCGATCATATCTTCCATCATTATTAACAACAGTATAGATAACAGCAAGACTCAGAACCCATTTGAATGCACGTAATTGACGGGCGAGTGGCAGCTTTAATTGGACATCCACGTCGCGATCACGCTCCACTTACAAGAACCAATCAGGAACGAGATGTTTGTTATTGATACGTGATCTTTGAACACCTGCCGACGGCTGACGTAGAGGAGCTCTAAGGAAATATAAAACTCATAATAGCAAAAATTGGTTTTATTTGCATTGTCTCTCGAATGAAAGACTTAAATCGGTTAGCTCATCGGCTTCTTGACCTGTCCAACCTGCTACGTTACCTGACTGATCTACTTTTGAGAGCAAGATATAAAAATACAGCAACTTCAGGTAAACCACTTTTTTGCATCAATTGCATAAACATTTGAGTAGCCCTAGAAAGTATGGCCAATATATGGTCGTTACCTCAGTTCGACTATAGTCGACGATATCGTCGACTATGGTTTCGACAATAGTTTTTCAAAACATCGTTCAACCAGTTGCATTATTCAAAGAAGGTTTCCAGATCTCGCTATGAATAGTTAGGTTTGTCGCTTTGCAAACGACAAATTCTTCCCATGAGCAAGAAAAGATACTCGCAAAGAAAGTTAGTTGTAAATTGAAGGTACTGAATTTTATGCTCTGGGGTTACATTTTATTTCTTATTATACTCTGCTATTTCAACTTATGTTGCATATTAAATAACTCCTTAATCAAATCCTTAAGAATATATAACATGACAGTTAAAATATAGGCGAGAACAAAAGCGTGATCACGGGTAAAAAGAACTTTTACTCGTGATCATGCAATAAACTATAATGAGAGGTGAACACTCTTATATAGCTGATAACGTTATCAAGCCCTGAATTACGCCGACATGATCACGTTCGATTACGTGTTTGATGAAATTATACTGGAAATGTATGTAAAATTATTTAGGTTAAATAATACCACGCACTTTCGATGCGTCAACTAGCGGCCGATTGCGACTACGAGCACACAATCCATCGGCAAGCAATTAACTTCTCTAATCTGTGATCATCAATCTAGCTTTGCAGTAAGTTCGTATTTTGATTAGTCAGTTAGCCTGCGTGGCCGGCGTTCAAAAACAACTCTGAAACAACTAAATGCACCTCGATTAAAAAACATTGATTAGGTCTTTATTTGCCTCGACACGCGAAAATATCATCATTTTGCAATATTAATAGAATATATTGTGGACCGTACGAATGAAATCTATAAAAAAAATCTTCTTGAGAAAAAAACGCTACTGTGATTATCTAAATTATCATGTCAACCAAATGAATTGCAAAATAAACGGAATAAACGAATTTTAATAAGCAGCAGTTGGCTGTTCGGTGAGCGCGTTCTGGAAAAGCATCAGTGTGTTTCGATATTCGCTACTGCTCACCTCGATCTGTCTCTCCCTTTCCATCGCAAAATTAAATTAGACAGGAACCTTGTACCCATGATTCGTAGAGTCGACAACCAGTTCATCTTAAAAACAGACTGGAGAACAACTTCCCCTACGAGTATTTTCGCTTCGATCTTTCCTTGATAAGTCGGGAAACAGGGAGGCGACTTGGCCCTTCCTTTTCCCGTCTTTTCTAGAAAGATCGAAGGGAGATCTGCTTTCAAGGTAAGAACAACTTGAAGTAAATTCAACTTGCCGAACAGACTCGAGAATGTAAACAAATATGTGCTTTTTATGATGTATCCATGGAATGCATTGTTCACGAATAAGCAAATATTTTTATATGTATGCGTATTGTTGCATACGTACTGAACATTACAAATCTGTCACCACAAAACCTAAAAATATTTTTCTTAAATTGTTAATCAGAGAAAACTACGCCCTCTATATCATGGACGTGCCAAAAGTCTTGCCAAAATGAGTAGACATATTTCCAGAAACACTCATAATAAGGCGCGCATGTTTACCCACTGTTTCCCAGTTTTGCCACACGGGAAGCATTGTTTCCACCATCAATTATTTTTTTCCAAGGAGCGAATCTTTTTTTCTGCAACACGTACGGCAGAAAAATTACGTGTTTCCGGGCGGCATTGAGCCATGGGAAGATGAGGAAACAATTATGGAAACAAAACAAAAAAAAAACGCTTTTCCTCGTTTTGCCGGGCCCTCTTTTTTTTAGTCCCTTGAGCGTGAAGTGACAAAGATGAACGCGGGTGGAAAATGACCACCCGAAATCTGGGGGTGAGACGAACGAAAAAAAGAGCTTTCCAAATTTTCAATTATCAAATCTTAACTTCGACATCCCTCCCCAGGCATATACCCCGGGCATTTAAGTCAATGGAATACCAAAGCGGGTGATCGAGGTTGAATTTATACTTCAAAGGAAATACGCTTCTGTTCTGTTCTATTGCTTGTTTTCCCCATTTTAATATATATGCCCTAGGGGTAGGGAAATTTCATCACGAAATGTGACCATTAGCTGGGGACATTTATATACACTATTTTTGGCCCGGGAATGGAAATTTGAACAACCAAAACTTCAAAGTTCAAATGCCTTGTGGGTTGTCCCGATGGGATGTTGAAGTTTAGAATTGATCATTACATTAGGTTTTACGCATCCTGATGTTGCTTTTTCAAGGTCACTGAACTAACATTGACCATTAGTCTTGGACCACTCGTTGGATCATGTCCGAGTCAGCTGGTGTTGCCATAACAACGGTACTGTCAATACTCGTCGTTGTGGATATCGTGGGAAACTCTGTCGTTGTTTGTGCGATCATAAAGAGAAATCGAGATATGAGGTATGCCAAGTCTGAAATAATTAAATAGGGCTTAAAGCTAGTTGCTAATAACGTTGTACATAAGTAATGTTGTACATTACTTAATTTAAATCCTGGAGCACCTGGAAACTAGCGAACAGCTATGAGTATACTTGTCCACGTTAAATAAAATATGTCTATGTCTAACGCTTCCTATCTTAACACTTTGTTTTAATTGTAAAATTGCTTTTTTTTTTGTAAAATTCATATTGCACTCGCTCAATATTAGTTTTTCCTCGCAGCATTTGCGCTTTTCACTGCCTTTCTATTACTACTGCCTTCAATCATATTTATGGCGACAGCTAATGAACCTCGAAAAAGGAAACTAACAAAGTGCTGAAAGTGGATAGAAATCTACTAATCACAACCGACAGACGTGACGATTTCATTTCAACCGGTAAAAGCTATATAAGTGAACTTCTCTTTCCAAAAACCAGATTATTACTTATACAAACTAGTAGCAATCCCGCTGAATCATTATAAATGGTTGAATGGTAAATCTAAATTGCAAGTGATATTACTAATACTGAAGTTTTTTACACATGTGCGTTCCGAACATATCTGCGCGTTTTCTTATTTCTATTTCCTATATGTATTTATCATTTCCTTTTCAATACCACAGGATTCCCATCAATTACCTACTTGTAAACCTGGCTGTAGCAGATATCGTGTACGCAACGTTTGTTGCCCCAAAAGTATTATTTGTTCGGCTTTCTTTCATCCATCATCCAGACGGGGTGATTGGTAGAGTGTTATGTACAACGCTGACAGGTGGAATTTTTGCGTGGATTGGAGCAGCGTCTCCGTTGTCACTTTGGTTGCAATCGCCATTGAACGATATTATGCAGTAATGTATCCCCTTGGCAACAAAGGGAAACTTACAAAGCGTAAACTGAAGGTAAGCATGGCTGGGAACCTTTAGTGCTGCTAAATATGAAGTATCTTTTTTTTTTAATTTTCTCTTTAAATTAACAATTGTGTCATGCTTCAGGGTGCACTATCGAGTTATGGCGTCAAAATCATTTTTGCATCCCAGACATAAGTTTGCTTCCGAAACATATGTTGCCAAGTTAAACCACCTTGGAAGCAATGTTGACTAATTTCAAGTGCTTCTGATTAAAAGCGTTCCGTAGCAACAGCCCGCTCGCATATTATGTGCATGATTTACACTTTGTTCGCGGAACATTGTTTCCTAGTTTGGCCATCCGCGCGGACAGCAAAACATTTTCCTTGCTTCCTTGCTTATTTAGGCACCTAGAAGACAAGACAAGGAACAATGTTTCCTAGTTTAGCCAGGTCTTTAAACTAACAACTTACACGGTTTTCTACAGTAGTTCGACTAGAATTTGGTCGATAACCAGAAAACAGGCACATGAGCCATAGTTATACATTGTATATCCGGCCACTCATCGCATTGTTCTTGTGACACAATAATTAATGACCTGACAAATAATTCGATGCCTACTTTCCCAAACATTTTCCAAAACTGTCGATTTAGGAATTGATTTCAATGAATCATTGTTACACTGTTTATGGGTTGCTTATCAAACTATTCTGGTGACGAAATAACAGTGACGACACATGTGGCTCCATATCGGGCAATATGTCGAGAAAGTTCGATTTTGGCACCAAAAGTGTTTAACATATGTATGAATTACGATTGCGATGCTTACACTTTTCAATTTCAGGTGATCATTCCCGGTAGTTGGGCCTTAGCTTTAATCCTCAATTCCCCGCTGTTCCTTTTCAAAGACATTGAGAAGAAAGAAGATGGTCTCTTCTGCTTGTCTATCTGGCCAGAAAGGTGGATGGAAAAGGCTTATGGTGTGACGTGGTTTCTCGTGGTAGCTCTTCCCTTATCATTAATGGTTGGGTTATATTCCAGAATCGTGTACGCTTTGTGGTTCAAACGTAATGAGGACAATCAGCTTAACCACCAAAAGACAGTAAGTGTTTTATATAGGAGTGTCTGGTGAGTTTTAATAGTTTTACCGAATTGATTTATCGCGAAATGCTTTGAAATTTAATCCAATTTGGGATCACTTCTTACGCGATTAGAAATGAGAGTGCTTCGGTTTTATCAACTTGAATTTGAACGGAAAACTTGTTTTTCCTACAAGAACAAAACAAGAAAAGCAACCTAACGCCAGGGGTTAAAACCCGCACTTTCGCAAAATAGTAATTTTGATAAATTACTAGTTTGCGAGAGCTGTTAAAGTCGCCAAACAGATCAGAACTACCAAAAGGTTTATGTTACAAGAACGACAGGTATATATTAACGCAAGAGTAAAATAGTAAACTCTGTAACATAGTAAAATTACTATTTTGCGAGATAGGTTGTAATAATTATGCGTTAGGTAATACGAAATGGAAGAATGTTGGTACAGAAAGGACGAGAATTTTACCGAGAACAGGAGATAATATAGAACAAACATCGTTCTCACGAAAACGCAAGTCCCATGATGCAGTATCTATCCAATAAAAAAAACCCTCCAGTATTGGGCAGCCGCCCAGATACCTGATAATGTCTTGCTGCTCATATATTTTCCATTTCTTAAATATTAACTGCGCTTTGCATCTCTCTATACACACTCAGGGTGTTGTGAAGGTTCGGAAGCGTGTCACCTTGATGGTCGTAGCTGTCACTGCCATATTTGGAATCTGTTGGTGTACTGCCTCAGTTGTCTTCCTCTTACAAAACGCAGCATCCTACAACATTGGTCCGATCCCATTCGCCATATCGAACAAAATGGTTTTGTTCAATTCAGCCGTCAACCCATTTGTGTACGCTCTGTTGAACCAGCAATTCAGGGAAAAGATGAAAGGAATGTTTTGTTGCAATAGCAATGCTCCTTCCATGGTTCATCCTACGGTGAAGCTTCGGAACATTGGGCTTGTCGAAAACAACACCCCGCAGACCCACACAGTAGAACAATGTTCCACAGAGTGATGTGTTCATTATAATCTCGTCGTTTCGAGTCAATTAACACATTCTAAAGGATATTTTTCATTCGCGAGAATTAACATGGAAAATATCCATGCATGGATTGGATATGCATGGATATGCATATTATGTATATTAGTGGACTTTAATTAACATCGAAATAGTACAGCAAGGAATATAGCTCTAGCTAGAGTGCTTGGTTGACTACTACTAACTAAAGACTAACTAAAGTTATTTATTTCCATGCCAGAAAAAAACAATAGCGGAGCTCCACAGAGGCCCAAAGGGCAGCAAAGCGGAGCCCCCAAAAGAAAATCCACAGATATAGGAAAACCATGAACTTGAGTTTTCATGGTCAACAATGAACCATGTTTTCAACCATGTTTTCAATTTTCTTGGACATCACGGCTAGCGGCATAGCTCGCGGGCGCGTGCGTCATTACGTACGTCGCCCACTTCAGAAATAGATTTATCCTAACCTCTTTGATTCAGGGCATCCACGTTATGTTCAATCGACAGCTGTCAGTACAAGGTGTCCGCTGATCAGTATCACGTGACCATATTGCGGGATCAGGTGTATAACTCGTGGTCATGTGGATCGCGGGCTCAAGTGTTATTTTTTATGAATTCAGATATATAAATAAAGGGCAAAGTAAATTACCGTGGAGCTCCGCTTTTAGGCTTGGCTAAATCTATTTAATAATATATTACTGCTGTGTCCTACGCATGTCATGGCGATAGTTATAACTGCTCCTGTCTGTACGTTTGTATTGGATGTTTGTCATAATATTATATCATACGTTATATTTTTGTCGATACCATTGTCACTGTCATTGTTACTAACTATAATCTTACTTAACAAGTTTTATTCGATTTAAAATCAACTTCACGATGAAGGCAATTCAGTTTAGCGAATGTCTGCTGTTCTACTGCATGTCGAAAGTCGTGATAATATAAATTTCACGGAAGACCGTATCGCTCAACAATCACCTGAGACGCCTGTAGATTTAAATTCAAGCAGGGGAGTTCGTGTAAGGGCTATGCCAGCTTTCGTGGGATCTTGATAGTATCTGATGTTAAGCCATAACTACTGAGACAGAGAAGTACTCGTTTCCATTGTAACATGTTAAATGATCTTTATTCATCAAAACCCTGACCCTACATCAAGTGAATTTCTAGTTCTACAGAATTATAGTAGTTTTACATAATGCAGTAGTTCACAATTCATTACAGTAACTAATAATCAGAATGTTAGCATAAGCGGTTGCTATAGTGATGAAACACTGCAATATCATTTGGATGAAACATATCCATTATTTACCAAAAATTATCGATAGTCTGATCTGCTACTGTTTAACAAATGGACTACATTTTCCATTATAGGATTATGCAGTTTCCAGCATCCTCAAGTAAATTTGTTGATTCGCAACAAAGTAGTTGGAAAATATTGCTCTTACACTATTTAAAACCAGTTGGGGGTAAACTTGTTTTAGGATGTGGATTTGATATAAAGAAACTTCCGATAAAATTGCCAAAATTTTATGAGGAATGTTTTCAAATTTTTTCTGAGCATTCTGTAGCGACTGCAGTAAACGTTCAATGCTTGAATAACATTTCTAGGGCGGATATAATCATATGGAACAATAAACATATTTGTGTCGATGATAAATCAATTTTCCGTCACACATTGTTTGAGAAAGGAATAATTACGCTTGAAAATCTTATAAATGACAACAATGATTTAATCATTAAGAATCCTCGTAGCTCAATTTTTACACCGGTAGAAGTGTTTTCTCTGATGCAAGTCATTGATGCGCTGCCAATACAATGGCGAAATTCCTTAACCGCCTGTGGGCACAAGTGCAATAAAGCATTTGTTCTAAATGATCACATTAAATTGCGTTTGAATAATCAAGAAGTGTTGATTAACAAGGCTGTTTCAAAAAACGTTTATCGTGAAGTTCGATCCAAGTATGAAACCCCTCCAACTGCGCAAATGAAATATTCGGAGCAGTATTCTAGTGCGTGCTTAGAATGGCGAGAAATTTACAGTCTATCCTCTAAGGTACTCATAGACACAAAGTCGAGAGAATTTCAGTATAAAATCTTAAACAGATACTTAACAACCAACTCATTTCTTCACAAAATTGGTTTGATTGCCTCACCATTATGTACTTTTTGTGGATTAGAGAGCGAGTCCCTCGAGCATTTACTTATCACATGTTCATTTACCAGTGATTTTTGGCTAGACTTCATTGACTGGTGCAGAAATACAAACATTGTTTTGGAGGAACTTTCTGATATAGATAAGCTCTTTGGAGTTTGGAAAAGAAAAGAAGATTTCTTACTACTTAATCATCTTTTAATTCTAGCTAAATATCACATTTATGAATGCCGGAAGAACAACAACCGTCCATCTCTTCGAGTATTCATTAAAATTGTTAACTATACATACCAACTGGAATTATATGCAATGAAATCACAAAATCAGGAAGACAGCCAAAATGTTAATCTTAAAAGGAAAAAATATACCGAGAGTTTATAGATTTCTTAGTGGGTAACTCCTTTGTAGCCAAATAGTATTCTTTAATTTAGTATATAAATTAAGCCATATAAATTGTAAGTAATGGTTATTGTAAGTTATGTAATCCTGTGTTAATTGTATTATTATCAGCAGCACAAAACGAAATCGTATAGAAGTGGAAGTGATTGTAGATGTAATTGTAGTCGTGTTGTAAATGATGTAAGTAGCGCTTTTAGTATTGTAATTTAAGTAAGGTGACTGTATTGTAGTGCAAGTAGCTGTGTTGTATAACATTTGTATTATAAGTAGTGTGTTGTAATGAACTGTATTTAGCCTCAGTGTTGTAAGTAGGGTTGGCAAATTCATTAAAAAAAAAATTAAGCTAAAAAAAAAAAAAAAAAAAAAAAAAAAAAAGCATCCTCAAGTACATGAAATAAATTTCAGTTCCACTTAACTTAATGCAAGTGCAACGCCGTCCATTCACTTTGTATTACACGAGTTTGTCTCCTTTGCAACAAATTTACTATGCAAATACGTTACGGCGATCTGCTCTTGAAACACCTCTCCATGGAGTACTCAGCAAACGATAAAGAAGTAAAGCAGAGTTGCAGAACTGATAAGCGACATTATATCGATGCGTTGGCCATAGAGGCTGAGACAGCAGCAAAAAACAATGACATGAGGACTCTGTACAAAACCACCAAGAAAATGAGAGGAGACTATGGAACCAGCCAAGATAAGCCAGTAAAAACTGTCGATGGCAGGTTAATCAAGGGGGAAAGTGAGAAAATCAACAGGTGGAAAGAGTACTTTGAGACAACCCTTAGCAGACCAGTACCACTGCAAACACCAGACATACCTGAAAGGGTGGAGGACATCGACATACCCACAGACCCCATCACAGTGGAAGAGGTGAAACAAGCAATCAAGAAGTTGAAATACCGGAAGGCACCAGAGGAGGATGAAGTGTGTGCAGAAATGCTGAAAGCCGGTGGTGAAGAAACTGCCAAGTTTTTGTTTCAGATATTGCAAAATGTCTGGGAGACGGAGCAAATTCCAGAGGATTGGAAAACAGGGCTTATTATACCACTGCCGAAGAAAGGAGATCTTAGCGACTGCGGGAATTGGAGGGGCGTCATGCTCCTTTCTATTACCAGCTAAGTCTTCTGTCGTACTCTGCTTAATAGGATTTCTGCGACTGTAGAAGAGAATATCAGAAACGAACAGGCCGGTTTCAGAAAAGGGAGATCGTGTATAGACCAAATCTTTGCCCTCAGGCAAATCCTTGAGCAACCCATAGAATGGAACAGCAACCTCTATGTGTTATTTATCGACTTTGAAAAGGCTTTTGATAGCTTGAATCGCGAGTCGCTGTGGATCATTCTTCGAAGCTATGGTTTTCCTCGGAAGATTGTTAACATCATCAGGATGCTGTACGAAGACTTTCAGTGCAAAGTGGTATGCGGGCAACATCTGACCGACAGCTTCAGAGTTGAGACAGGGGTTAATCAAGGATGCATCTTATCTCCTTTCCTCTTCCTCCTGGCCATGGACTGGCTTATGAGGAGAACAACAGCTGGCAAGTAGAGAGGGATCCAATGGACACTGACCACAACGCTTGAAGATCTGGATTTTGGAGACGACATTGGCCTGCTATCCAACCGCCATAATGACATCCGAGAGAAGTATCTCACCTCAATTGCAAGCCGAATTGGCTTGAGCGTCAATGTAAGGAAGACAAAACTGATGAAACTGAACACCACAAACAACCAACCGGTTACAATTAACAACCAGCAATTAGAGGAAGGGAATGAATTCACCTACTTGGGAAGCAAAGTCTCTACTGATGGTGACAGTGGGAAGGATGTATCGACCCGACTATCCAAGGAAAACCAGGCCTTCGGACTCCTGAATCCAGTTTGGAGATCTACCAAACTCACCCTGCAAACCAAGCTCAGGATATTTAAGAGCAATGTGCTATTGGTTCTACTGTATGGAAGTGAATGCTGGAAAGCGACCAAGGAAATTTCAAGGAAGCTGGACGTCTTCCAGACTAAATGCCTGCGGCGCATCAAACGCATCTTTTGGCCAAACAAGATCAGCAACAAAGACCTATTGTCATCATGTAATCTTGAACCAGTTTCAATTGTTGTGCAAAAGAGAAGGTGGAGATGGCTGGGACATGTCCTACGGATGAGAGCAGACCCAGTGCCAAGGGTTGTATTGAGATGGACACCCCAAGGAAAGCGTAGCAGAGGTAGGCCTAAGGAGACCTGGAGAAGAACAGTGCAGAAAGACTTGTTGGAGCATGGCCTCACAATGGAAGCAGCAAGACAACAGGCAGAGGACCGGCAAATGTGGAGATCCCTGATGGAAGCCCCATGTGCCACCAGGCACTATGGGTCCTAAAGAAGAAGATCTGCTCTTGACTGGTCTCAGTCATAGCTCATTTGGTCAGAGCAGCAACAACCTTTTTTTAAGTATTTCTTCGCCAGAAATATGAATGACATGATAACAGCACAATAGGCCAGAGACAGACATTGAATGATCTGTTATGTGGCAAGAGAAAGAACTTTAATTGCTAGTTTTCACTGTCACGCCACTGTCAAGCCGCAAAAAAGTCAATCCAAAACAATCAAGTCAAAAAAAAAATCAAGAATATTACAATTTGTAGCAAATTACTATATAGTCTACTTGTCCAAGTCTCAGGTCTGAAAGGTATTCCGTCAAAATGTTCCACACAAATTAAGAGGGCACAGTATGGAAACGCCATGTTCATGTGCCCATGGCGGTAGGGAATAAATGAAAACATCTGGAATTTACTTCTGCTATAAAACGCGGTCAGTTCACCCTCATGAACAAGTAAACATTCACATAAGCTCTTCTTGCAAAATCCCAACTGTTCAGATTGTTAAAAAACACAGGAGGAGGAATTTTTTTAAGCATAAGTGACAGCCTTCTGGCGGCCATCTCAGTTGATGTCGTGTGGCGTGAAACTCCGAAATTTAAAATGCTCCATACTAAAGACGGCGGATGCTATCAAGCTAAAAACCTCCAACAAGATATTTATTAAGGACGTCTTATTGCCAGTGAAGAATAAAAAAAATCAGGGTTCTTGCGATTTTGGATTTTATAATTTAGAGGAAGTCACGTGAAAAACAAGAAAAAAATCAAGAGTGGATACAGCACATGGTCAATTCACAACACAAGGCTGCCAAAAAAAGTAAATAAATAGAAACGAAATGAACTTATTAAGTGAAATTTCTAACACTCAGCGACGCTATCAGCTTCAAAAGTCTTTCTTTGGGTCAGCTGCGAGGTTAGGAATAAATGGAGTTATACATTTTTTTTTTCGTGGGGTGAGTTTGTAAAACTAGTAGACATTCACTGTCTTTGGAAATAACAGAATAAAAAAATGAATCACCAGGGAGTAGAGAATCTAAGTACAGCATCATAGTATCTCTTACACTAACATCCACTTAAGTGCAACAACGGGCAAAAGTGGTGCGTAATATTGCACTGTAATCATGTTGCATTTACAGCGGAACAGTTTCATTGGTGGATGTCACGTGACCAGGAAGTTTCCAATGAAAATAAGAGCTATATAATAAGTAAAATATGCAACAATATTTACGAACTGCTGCGCTTCCCAAACTTCCGTTGGTGGAATGAACACACTGGTCGATAGTTATATATGATTTCGGGCTGCAACAATTATTTCAGATTCTTCCATCAGCTTCCTAAGGTAACAATCGTTTTATTTTTCTATTCATCAGTTTTTACCTTGTTACCAAACATTTTCAATTTTAATATACAATTGACGGAATTGGCTTAAATACGACCATTGGCTGGTATTGCCTTCAATATTTTAATCACGGTATAATTGACACTATGGTGGTTATAATATTAGAACCGGTCTGAATTAAGCATAAATTTTAAATGTAACTATTATGTTATGATTAGGACGCTCGAAAATTTGAAAATTCGAAAATTTGTGACACCGAGTTCAGTAAGCTGATCAGGAACCGTAACAAAGGACGTGTTTTAAGTAAAACCGGTTTACAGATCGGCATTTTGATATTAATGTATTTTCAAAGAGTGACAGTTATTAATCGAAATAATTTTTCTTCGATTTAGTTGTGAAATCTACTCGTGAGAACACGCTTCATTCTTGTTGCAGGTTAAATTAAGGGAAGTTAGTTAAGACGAGAGCAAAATTTGTAGTGTATTCCTATATTATGGTGAACTTTATTCAACGCGGCTCGTACACTGTATTTGAGTGAATGGACACTGTTTGCATAATAACCTGCTGACATGTGAATCTACAATACAGTAAAGTAAAAACCCACGTATAAGAACCTAGATCTCTCCAACTTAGTCTAAATAAAGGTTCCTATATAGAAATCATATTTAGTAGGATTTTAGGCTACTTAGGTTTTTATATTGTTTCTTAATTTAATAGGGGCACTAGCGATCAGCACACAAAACTACTACAGGGCGTATGTGATAGGGAATACATGTATATTGCTTTACAAAATAAATACCTAGAATACAGTTTAGATGATAACCAAAGACTTTTTTCTGTATTTTTATCTGTGCCTTCATTTTTGTCAAATAAGAGCCTATTAAAAATTTTAGGCTAAATGGGTTCTTATGAGAAGGGGGTTTAAAATGAAAGTTTTAGCCAAACAGGTTTTAGGTTCTTATACGTGGGTTTTTACTATGCTAATTAAGCGGTTGCCAATGAGCCTGATACAAAACACTGTTGCACAAGAAGTGCTTATTGACTCAAAGGTAAACAATGCACTCCTGCAAAATGCTGTATATGCTAATGTGATATGATACAGGTGGTATATTGTTTGATTTTCCATTAGCCTTAGCGTTTTAAAAAGGAACTGGCATCTGTTTATTTTACCATGTCGACGTTAATATTTTATTAAAATTGGTTTTGGTAATTTGATTTCATAGTGTTTTTTTTTTAAAGCCTCGAGAATCGCCAGACTTCAAGAGATAACAGACTAGGTCTGTTTTTTTGTCTTCTGTACACTGATATTTTACGCCAACAAGCAACGTTTTGTTCTCGATATTCATTTTGTTTTCTAAACTAAGTATTCGATGATATTGAAAGTGCTCCCAAGGTGATTATCAATTATCAAAGCTTCACGAATCAATGTTTTGTTTTTATCCAGGTCACGGAACGAACATTGACACTCTTCCATCATGTCCGAACCAGCCGCAACTACAGCCATAACAACGGTACTCTCCATACTCGTCATTATAGATATCGTGGGGAACTCTCTGGTTTGTGCGATCATAAAAAGAAATCGAGAAATGAGGTATGAAGAAACTGAAAAAAGGAATTTTAGACGCAAATAGGACTTCAGACGGAATCCGCCAGGACTTCGAGCATTTTATTGGAAAAACATTGAGCATCAAAAATATTTACATATTATTACAAACTTCTGTGTTACTGTTTTAAATATCTAATTTAAAAAATCATATCGAAAAACACCAAACATCAAAACAAATTTTGAAGTTCAACTGAATTCTATTAGTACCAGTAATCACATGATTTCGAGTGCAATTTGGAATAAATAAGCACGAGTAAATTTTTCAAAGGCTAACAAAATTGCACGAGCCCGCAGGGCAAGTGCAATTTGTAGCCTTTGAAAAATTTACAAGTGCTTATTTATTCCAAATTGCACGAGAAAAATCATGTGATTACTTGTTAATAATATACAAGCGACAATTTCGGTCACGCTTTGATAATTTTCGTGACAACTTCAGAGTAGCGCCTGGCTAAAAATTTTGACGTGTGAATTCATGCGTAAATATTCATTCACTCTCTGGAAGTGCTGCATGAAAAGTTTTCAGAACAGTCTTTTGACTCTTTTCGCCGTTGAATTTGAAGAATGTGAATGACAAAGCAAGGAAAAAATTCCTAAGGTTCTGCTGCTGTTCTTGGCTGAATTTTTTTGGTAATAATAATAATAATAATAAATATATTTTTATAGCGCCTATCCAGGCCTGCTCTAGGCGCTTTACAAATGTTTAAAAATATATATATATATATATATATATATATATATATATATATATAATAAAATCAATAAAAAATTTGTTAAAATTAGCTGAATAAATCTTAAAATTAAAAATTTGCATTAAAAGTAATAAAAAGTAAAAATCGCTAAGAGTAATAAGTTTTAAAAAGAAACGTTTTGAGTTTTGATTTAAAAGAACTTAAATTGTCACACGAGCGGATAAAAACAGGCAAACTGTTCCAAAGTTCAGGCGAGGAAACAGAAAAAGCTCGAGACCCATAGGACTTGAGGTGGAATTTGACAGGGTTGAGACGTGAAGAGTGTGATGATCGGAGGGTTCTTGAAGGTTGGTAGTACGTTAGCAAATCTTGAATGTAGATAGGAGATTGTTGATGGAGAGCTTTGAAGGTAAGTAGCAGAATCTTGAATTTAATGCGTTCAGAAACAGGAAGCCAGTGTAGTTCTTTCAGTATTGGAGTGATGTGGTCGTATTTTCGGGAACAAGTGATAAGTCGAGCAGCGGCGTTCTGAACAGACTGGAGCTTTTTTGGTACGTTTTATCAGTGCTGTGTTTAATTTGTGTTCGCTCGAACAGAAATCAACCTCAGTTCAACACATGTTGCTCTAGCTGACAAATTAGTCAAACTAGAATACCGAACTGAAATACTGAACTATAAAAATCTACCGAACGGATTTTCTTAGTACAGATGAGCACTCTGCTACAACTCCGCATTGCTACCTGATTTCACTGGACGTTTTACAGGTTAGATTTGCCTCTTACAGTTGTAAAACTATCTTTTGTGCCTTTTGTTGTTGAGCGAGCTTTTAAATAAACAAGCTTCGGCTATTATTAAACAATCATGAAATGAAATGCTTGCTCCTTCTGTGTTCAAAACTAGGTAACCGGTTCCTTGGAAGTCTGGTCAGTACTTCTTCGCGTTTCGCTTCAAAGAAGTGAAGCAATGTTTCGGCGAGAATTTTAATTTACTATAGGCCGTCGGCCGTGAGCTTATTTCGAGTTTAGTTTATGTCTTGTCCTCTTTGCCTTTTTGATAATTCTACGTCTTTTACAGTAAGTAATGTTTGTTGTTCTTCTGTACTTTGAGTCGTTTTCAAGTCTTTTAATTAAAATTGCGTTATTAAGTTTAAATTTTGTCTCACTTTCGTCCGCCATTTTGTTTGTTCAAGATGTATTTTTCATGAGGCTGTTGTCAATTACACCGTTTTGCACTGCCAATTACACTTTTTGCACTGCCAATTACACGTTTTGCACTGCCAATTACACTTTTTGCACTGGTTTGGGATAAATTGACGTGTTCTTAGCCAATCAGAATGGAGAAATTGCTGCTTGTATATTATTAGGATCTAAATGGTTAAAAAACGATTTTACAAAATAGCTACACGTGAGATTTTCCCTACAGTTTACATGGCTCTTGTGGACTTTGAAATTCATTTTCTCAGGTTCTGATAAGAAATTGTTGCTGGTGTTATCATAGATAATAACTAAATGCTGCCATTAAAGATGTGAATATTGTTCATCGTGGTGTAAGATAGGTAATGAACGTTTATTCGTTTGTCTCACGATAGAATCGCTTTGAGATGTTGATCGCGACGTTTCGACTGCAATACTGCTAGTCTTCATCAGGCGATGAGGTCGATTGTTTACGCGTCGCTATTTATGCACGTTGGTTCGCTGTTATTGGTGCATTTCAATCCTCATTATTATTCCGACTAACAGATCTAGATGATGTTCCCTCAGAGGTCCGCTTTGTAGTTGAACGGCTGTTGTGCTTTCTGATCGTAGGTATCCATGCTTCAGGAATTTCAATTCCGCTATCTCTATTGATGTTAATAGAATGAAGTCTTATTTGGATAGCCTCTTTGACCCTGCTTGTGTATCGGTGAGGGTCACGATCGATTAACTTGACTTGATTCCATAAAGGAATATGCCCCGTTTCGTTTGCGTGCTCCGAAACTGCGGAGGTTTGTGTATGAGCAAGTCTTATGCCTCTGTCGTGTTCTTTTATCCTGTCTTGCATCGCTCTCCCTGTTTCCCCTATATATCTATATACTTTGCCGCATTCACATGGAATTTTGTACACAACACCGTCTTGTTTGCCTGGTTCTAGGGCGTCTTTCGGTCGTACTAAGTAAGACCGAAGAGTTGTGTCAGATTTAAAGACGGTGCGAACGCCTTGTTGTTGTAGGGGAAAAGGTTAAGAATCCGATCCAAACAACGCGTCGGTCAACGCGCCGGCCATATGAACATGATAACCGAGGATAAATTGTGCGTCGGTGGTGCGTCGGCGACTTTTTCTCTTGAAATAAAAGCTTACAATGATTAAGTTTGGTGTTGTCTTTCTCATTATTTAAAATTTCGAAGTCATTTGATTAGTTTTTTTGTCGACGCCATTTTGTTTATTTTCCGACATCGACCTAGTCCCCACGCCTCCGACCTTAATTCCAGCATTCAGAATCTTGTTAGAACAGATTGTTCTCAGCTCACTCAGCGCACGGATCACGGTAGGCTTTGAAAGCCCAGTCAGCCTCGAGATTTGACTTCCAGACAGATTCGTAGACCACAGGAACATTAGATGAAGCCACGTACTCAAGGGGATGTTGGAACCTTCGAAGTATCAGCCTGACCTTATAGACAGCTAGGTTCGACAGCGGCTATTTACACACCGCCACATGTAGCCATCATTTACACACAGTTCGTTTTTCGTCAGTTATGGACAGTTCGTCCGAGAGGCTGAGGAGCGCACAGCTGACTACCGATGATCAAACGCCTGCGTGTTGCCAAGAAACTGCTCCCTCTAACTGTCGACGACAGTTTCTACTCTTAAACAACTCTGTTGAGACTCAAACAAAAACGGCTCCTTTAGGAGCCACCATATTTGAAAAAATTCAATGACCAACAGCGTGATTATTCTTAATTGTTAGTTTCCCTTTTTTCAATAAAGTTCTTTCAAATAATTAAAACGCAAATACTAGCATGTGTGCATGTTTACGTGAATCACCTAAAAACATTGAGAAAAACTGGGTACTAGATTTCTGCTTCAAAGATGGGAGCCTAGTTACGAGTTTAAGTTTTAAAGATGACGTCGGTATTACATAGAGGACGAAGGATAATCCGAATAAGTTCATTGTGTCCAACAATTCAGACCACAAATGAAGATCTTGATAAATAGATTGTTATATTTCGGTATGAACTATACCATCATCAGACTAATAAAATTAACATACAAGCTAGATCTTAAATACTGCGAGTGAGGAGACGAATACAATAAGTTTACTCAGAAGAATATTACGTTGTCGTCTTTCTGTCTTTCCCACTGCTTGCAAAGACTGAAAAGTAAGTAAAAAAATAATAGTTCAACAAACAAGCAACATAACAAAGAATAGTGTACGTAGCCTTCGCATCTGTACTGGGTTTGTCGGCGTTCGTAGCCTTCGCGTCGGCATTGGTAGGCGTTTGCAGTCTTTGTCTTTGTCGGTGATGTGTCGGCCGACGCGTCGGTAATGTGTCGGCCGACGCGTCGATAGTGTGTCGGTGGTGTGTCAGCCGACACTTTGGCCAACGCGGTGACCGACGCGTTGTTTGGATCGAGATTCTTAACCAGCGGCGAAGAACCTCTGATACACCTTTAATGTAGGGTAAAACCGCAGTAGGTTTAAATTCCTGCGTGGGTTCGTTGTTGGCTGTTGGTCTTGTGGTCTTAGTAAGTTTTCGTATCAACGAAGAAAGATAACCATTAGAAACAAGTACCGATGATAAATGTTTCTTTTCTTGAGAGATAACTGATGGTTTTGTTATGAGGTGTTTAGCTCGGCCATATAGACACTTAACAATACCACGCTTCACTGACTGAGGATGGTGTGAGTCATATGCAAAGTACTTTTCAGTGTATGTGGGCTTTCTATATACACTGGTAGTAAGAAGGCCGTTTGAGTCCCATATGTCGAGAAAGGGAATGTTGTTATCTTTCTCGATTTCTATGGTAAAAGGAATAGTGGGCTGTTGGTTGTTAAGATGTTGTAAAAAGCCGTCGACTTGGCCTCGATCTAATATAGTAAAAGTGGCGTCTACATATCGCTTCCAGATCTTAGGTTTGTAGATTGCACTTGCTATCGATCGCACGCTCCTCAAAATCTTCCATGAAGATGCTGGCTATAACCGCGGAGACAGGGCTCCCCATAGCGGCTCCGTCCTTTTGTTCGTAAATTGATCCATTGTACTGGAAATACGTGGATCGAAAAACAAAGTGTAAAAGGTCGGCTATTTGTGTAGGTGTTAGGTTTGTGCGGTCGGCAAGACCGGGATCGTTTTCTAGTTTGCGAAGTGCGGCCTTCACGGCGTCTTCGATTGGCACGTTCCTAAATAAAGATTCTACGTCAAATGATACCATGATTTCCTTTTCTTATATTCTTTCATGGTTGATGGTATTCACGAAATGAGTAGAGTTGGTAACTGCATACTCTGATTTGCCTGTCAGTGGGGACAGGATGTCAGCTAAATGAGCCGACAAATCATAAGCAAAGGTGTTTATACATGATACAATAGGTCTCAATGGTATATTTTGGTTTGTGTATCTTAGGCTGACCGTTGATCCTAGGTGGCTGTTTGTGCTTGGGCCTGCATGATCTTGTTGTAGACAGTTTCTGATAAATGTCCACTTCGTTTTAAGCTAAGAAGCTTCTCACTGAGTTTATGGCAGAGTCGATCCGTGGGGTCTTTATTAAGGAGTTGATATGGACCCGTTTCGATTAGTGTCTTCATTTTATCATGGTAGGTGTTAGTGTCTAGAGCTACACTTGCGCGACCTCAGGGGCGGATCCAGGGGAGGGGGGGGGGGGTGGATTGGGTGGCTAGCCACCCGCCTTGATTCACCAGGTTTCACCAGGTTTCACCAGGATTCACCAGGATTCACCAGGTTTAAAAATTTCCACGCACGTGGGTGAACAAAAAAACGCATATCTTTTCATTCCTGTAAGTTCGTGGCTTGTCAACTTTAAATTTCAATCACTGTTCAGTTCATAACAACTAGGGTTTTTCTCCGAAAAATAACTCAAGGTAAGTTGAAGAAAGAATGTTTTGCCAAATTATCAAGGAAAAACAGTGGTTTAATAACTAAATTGACAACTGTACAAAGCTGCTCCAATTTTCTGAGGGGGACATGCCCCTAGATTTCCCCCCCCCCCCCCAAGGGGATGGAAATAATGGCCTTAGGCCCAAGATAATTTGCACTCCCACTTTCAAAAACTGCCTAAAAACCTAAAACCCCTCTTCCTTCCCCATAAAAAACTGGGGCTTGATCAATATGGTAAACAAAAATATTATTGGTAAACAGCCACCCCCCATTGAAAAATCCTGGATCCGCCCCTGGACCTTTGTCGGCTGGTAGTATCATAATAGAATCGTCTTGTTTTAAGTTGTTTTAAAGGGCTTCATGCTTTGTTTTTAAGGGCTTCATGCTTTAGCTTAAAAAGGGTAGAATATAACGCAATAGGATACAAATTGTTTTGAGAATCGTTTTGTTCAACCAAAATTAATATTACTCGATTTCCTGATTATCCTATCTTAAACATACCTTGGAAATTGATATCTGTATTAATCATAAGATTTGCATTGCAATACCACAGGACTCCCATAAATTATCTACTTGTGAACCTGGCTATAGCGGATATTATGTTTGCAACGTTCATCGCCCTCAAAGTTGTTTTCAGGCTAACCAACGTTAACCACCCAGACGGGATGACTGGTACAGTTTTGTGCAAACTCCTGACAGATGGAAATGTCGCCTGGGTTGGAGGAGCGTCCTCGATTTTCACTTTGGTAGCAGTCGCCATTGAACGATATTATGCAGTAACTTATCCCCTTGGAAACAAAGGGGAACTAACTCAGTGTAAACTGAAGGTGTGTCACCTGATAAAGAAAATAATTTCTTTGTTGGTATCGAGTTTTACTTGAAACTCAGCCGTGTTATGTTTAACTCCGCGAATCTAATTTGTTCGCTCATTGTCTTTTATTTAAACAATAAAGGGTTTCTGTCGAGGAACATGATCGGCTGATAGTTACCCCGCGGAAAGTTGATGTTCTTGGTATGTTCTTAAAACAATTATTAGCTCTGGAAGCGAAGCTTCGATGGCTCATTTGCTAGTTTATAAACAACAAATTTCCAAGGGGTAAATAAGACTGATTGTTCCCAGCGCGATCATCCTGAATTGTTTTTAACTTTTTAAGATAAAAAAAATTAAAAGCCGCATTGAAACATACGAAACAAAATTAGACAAGAAACCCAAATGTAATATAAACCTAAATGTAGGTAAATTAATGTTATTCATCAAATATAGTGTATCTCCGCGAATGAACACTATCGCGTCACGTGATGAATCAAAGCACATCACAATGGGCACTGGCATGTATTCTAACTGTTAAATACACTCACAAGTGGAATTTTGGGAGAACAAGAAATGCTGTGAGAACACAATTGCAAACCGCAGGGTTTTTTTCCTATTCTTCTACGAGTTCCTTCTACAACTCGATGAAAACGGACAATTATTATCATTATCATTTTCATAATCATTATCATTATTTCTTTAAGAAGACGTAAGTTCTCCTTGCTCGCGCCATTATTACATCGACAGCTCTAGTTTTGTGTTACGATCGTTAAATCTTAGCGCTAGCAAGTTAATCAATATGATGATGTTAATTTACACTATTCAATTTCAGGTGATTATTTCTTGTAGTTGGATCTTCGGCTTGATAGTTAACATTCCGCTGTTTCTTGTCGCGTACATTAAGAAGGAAAGGGATAGAAACTTCTGCGTTGTAATCTGGCCTGAGGATTGGATGGAAGAGGCTTATAGCTGGTCATGGCTAGTGTTAGCAATTCTTCCCTTGGTACTGATGATTGGGTTGTATTCAAGAGTAGTGTACACTTTGTGGCTCAAACGTGCTGATGATAGTCCTCTAACCAATCAACAAAGAGTAAGTATGTTGCCGGTATTTAAAATAGTTTTTTTTTTTCAAACTGGCACTTCAATTTTTATCAACTCATTATTGCTTCTATTAAAAGACTAAAGTAGTCAGAGGGCCAACAAGTAAAATCAACCGCTTCAATTGTCCTATTGCCCTTCCAATATATATAATTTCTAAGCTTTGGACGGTGTATTGTCCCGAATACTTACAGGAATTTGCATCTCTCTATACACAGGGTGTCACGAGGGTACGGAAGCGTGTCACCTTGATGGTTGTAACCGTCACTACCATATTTGGAATCTGTTGGGGGGCAGAGTCAGTGGAATACGTCCTAAGGCAATTTCCTTCCCTGGACATCAGTCCAGCCGTAGTCGCTATTGTCGACATAATGGTTTTGTTCAATTCTGCTGTCAACCCGTTTGTGTACGCGTTGTTTAACCAGCAATTCAGAGAGAAAATGAAGAAAATGATATGCTGCATTGGCTTCTCTGCACACAAGGTTCATCCTGCGCTGGAAGCTCAGGACATGGAGCTTGCTGACAACACCACCCACCCGACACACACAACAGGACCATGCTCCAAAGAATGATTCATCCGATCTAAATTTAAAACACAAAATTTTCGGCGGCCTCTGTCCACCTTCATCAGAGTAAAATGTTTCTAAAAATACTTACTCGTTAGAACTTAGTTGAATAAAATGAGCCTTGTCAGGCTTTAAGTAATAGATCAAAAACGAGTGCGAGTTTTTCATCAGGGGTTCCAAACACCGAGGAACAGATGAAAGCACGACGCCGAAGGCGGAGTGCTTTTATTGTTTCGAGGTGTTTGGAACCCCTGATGAAAAACGAAGCACGAGTTTTTGAGCTGGCTTCTCAAACTAGCATGAGAATTTTTTTCGAAGATTGGGCAATTAGTAGGAGTGCTCAATAGGCTATTGTCTGTTTTTTATTCATATGGTAAATGAAATGAATATTTTATATGTGGCCATGTGGGCAAGTTTTAAAGGTTGAATTTTTAATAAATTAACATTATGCCGCGTGATGGAGAGCGAGTCCAGATCAGAACGTTTTCGAGTTCCAAAAACCTCTTCTCAAGAAAATGTTTTGGTGAATGATGCTGTTCCAGCCTCAACTAAGTATAAAAACAAGTGGGCTGTGAACATTTTTGCCGAATGGCAGAGGTTGAGAGAGGTTAAAGTTCCGGTATTAGATTGTGGCGGTCTCTTCAAGGACTACGATTTACACAAGGTTACCGCTGTGAGTTCAGATATTGCTGGAATGGACGCTCTGTCGCTGAACTATTGGTTGTCAAAATTTGTGATGGAGGTAGCTAAAAAGTCCGGTGAAAGATACCCTCCCAAGTCTGTTTATGGTATCATTTGTGCCCTCAAGCGTTATTTGGAGGAGAAACATGGATCAGAAGCTTTGAATCCTCTGGGCGCTAGTGACAAAAGGTACTTGACAACTTTTAGACCGAATTGGTTAGTAATTTAAAATGTGTGTTATTTTTTGAAGGTTTGTCCTTTTCCGACGTTGCTTAGATGCCGAGATGAAGAATGGCGTTCGAAAAGGGCTTCACATTAACGATGTGTAAGAAGGAATAATATGTTGCTGTATTGTTATTGTAAGCAATCATTTAAGCGGGGAAAATGCTGTATTTAGAATTATAATTAAGACTGATTAAAATTCAAGTTTCTTGATCAGTGTCTTGATCAGTTTTTGAACTAATCTACCGTGTCTTGATCGGTATGTTCATTGGGTATCAACATACATGCACCTGACCCAACTGATGCGAGCTGATTGGGCCATCAGCTCATGAATAATTAATGAGTTTGAGAATGGGTTTTAACTTTCAAATTATAACGGCAAGGAGCAGAAGCGCTTGGTAGAATGCTTGAAGATCTCATAAACAAAAACTAATAATAAGATGGATACCACCGGGATAAAAGCAGCCAGGCAGTGGAAAAAGACCCGAGATCGTCAGCGTACTATGCCCTATAAACTTAAATAAAATGAAGAAAACTATGTATGTCACTTAATCCCAAAATTAGACTTTCACAGTAAGACAAGGTATTACAGTTTATTTTTTTTTTAATGAAATTAAAAGTCAGTTGATGAAGATGAATAAATAAAGACAAAATCTGAGTCCCCGACAGGAATCGAACCCATGGCCCCCCAGATACCGGTATCGCGCTCTAGCCACTGCTGAGCTGGGTCATTTCCTAGGTACATATGTGACACGCGTCCTGTATACTGTTAGGATCAACAATGTCAAAGCGTCAAGTATGAAATAAATAATGGGACAAAGAAAAAAGATAATTTCTACCATCATATATTTACCATATCTATTATTTAAAGGTCCTTTTTTTTTAAAAAAAGAATACATTTCATGGGGCTGCGTTGGACTATTATCCCATCCAGGGGGAGTAGAAATATTCCTATTCGCTTGATGCTATGGAAACCGGCATAAACTCCGGCAGTATGGGCCACTTGGCTCGGGGCTTCCCTTTACCTCTGGAGATTAGGAAGTTATAAAATGTAAATAGCTTTAGAAGGCTTTAGAGGAGCTTGAAATATAAAATGCACCTTTTCAAGCAGGCGTATAACTTGTAGGATATTTATATTTTTAGTCTGTACATACATGTAATTAAAATTTTACAATATTTTTTTTTTTAATTTTTGTAATCAACTGTAATAGCTTTATAAATCTAGCAATTTAATTTATAGCAATTAAATTAGTTATGTAAAGCTCCTTGGACAAGTAGATGTTTCGCGCTATATAGATGTTTAAATTATTATTTATTAAAATATTGTATAAGGTTAATGAAATATGTTTGCGATCGAGGTATTTGTATTTTTTGTTCGAGTTATTAATTTTGAAGTTTACACGTAGATGTGCAAACTTTAAATGTTAACCGTAAACAGGCTAACCTAATTGAATAGAAGGCTAACCGAAGTGGAAAGTAGGCTAACCGGAGTGAATAGATGGATAAAGGGTTCTGATCATGAGTTGTTGACAAATTAAACCGTTTACCTTACATCTATTGATAGCTAACCGTAAACAGGCTAACCAAAGTGAATAGTAGGCGCACTCTTGAAAAGGGAAATATTATCACGTGATTCCATTTCATGGAGAAATATTGGGGCCGTGTTTTTGTGGTCAGCGGTTGCAGCAGGAAGGTTATGACACGGTGGCAGGCACGCGAGACCTTTTTACAAGACTCTTAGTGACCGCGGACCGCGGTGGCAGCCAGATAAGGTACGTTAATTAGAGAGACGACCGCGGTGACAGGCTATTTAAACACCAAACTGACCGTGGACCGTGGACCTCGGTGGCATTAACATCAGTTCCGCATTAAATTATGAAATTTACGTAGTGACTGCGGACCGCGGTGGCAGTGATTTGAGTTATGCAAAAAGTGGTGGGGTATTCTACAATCTAGCCGTTTCTTTTATACAAATGAACCCACAAGTTCGGAAGGTCATGCTAGTGGGATGTGATTGGTGGATTTATATCTGTCTTGTTTGTTTAGCATGTCGAAGAGGTAGCTGCTATGCACGTAACACTTAAAGTGGGTGTAATTATTCTATTCAAGTTGATGTTGTATACCATAATGTTTAAAAAAAAGCCTTCAGAATCGCCGTGCTTTACAAGAAGACAGACGAAAAGGATTCTAGGTTGGATCTGTTCTTGTTTAATGTTAACTGATATAATTGTTCTCCAACAGGCAACTGTTTAAAAAGTTTTTGCATAATAAACAGTCTTGGGTATTTTATTAAAAGGGTTTGCATTGACTTTGTTCATTGTTTGGAAGATGTTTCGACTAATTTCTAAGCTTTCTTCAGTAAGCACTGCTGCAAGAAGAACAAAGTCACTGCAAAACCCTTTTAATAAAATACCTAAGACTATTTATCATGTGAAATTTTGCTCGCTTCATATTACTGGAGCTCCATAAATCAGATTAACATGATGAAAAGAAGCACATTATGAAATAAATGGACTTTTCTGTTAAGCTAAAATACTTAAGACCGTTTATGATGCAACATTTTTGCTCGCTTCCGACTGCTCGATCTAGCTTCAAAAATTATCATACAGAATTTTACTCGCTTCAGAAGTCGAACTGCTTTAGCCCCAAAAGTCAGATTTACATGAGCACGTTTTGAAATAAATTGACCATTTCTCTTAATGTCAATATTGAAACTCCTGACTACTCGTATTCAATATTTAAACAGGCAACTTTTTCCTCGATACTTAGAGATGTCTTGTCTCTTTAAACAATTCAATATATAAAGTCTTTCGCGATTTTTAAAATGCTTGGTGTTTATCATTTTTAACAACTTCACGCATTGATGCTTTGTTTTTATCCAGGTCACGGAAATAGCATTGACACTCTTCCATCATGTTCGAACCAGCTACAGCTATTGCCATAACAACGGTACTCTCCATACTCGTGCATGGGGAACTCACTTGTTTGTGCAATCATAAAGAGAAATCGAGACATGAGGTACGATCAAATAATAAAATGACGCGAATAGTGCATAGCTTAGCAGCTAGATGTTTTCTCTCACCCAAACCGAGTAAAAACTGAGAAAACACAACGGCTCATCTACAGTAAGACATTAAGTTTTCCAATGGGAATTGCATAGCAACAAACGAAAACTTGTAAGATCTGTTTGGGCCGAATTGGCGAAATAATGCTCCTTTTACTACTAGACCAGAAGCTTTGGACGAGACATTACTTTGAAAGATAGATAATAATAATAATAATAAATATATTTTTATAGCGCCTATCCAGGCCTGCTCTAGGCGCTTTACAAATGTTTAAAAAAATATATATATATATAATAAAATCAATAAAAATTGTGTTAAAATTAGCTGAAAAAATCTTAAAATTAAAAATTTGCATTAAAAGTAATAAAAAGTAAAAATCGCTAAGAGTAATAAGTTTTAAAAAGAAACGTTTTGAGTTTTGATTTAAAAGAACTTAAATTGTCACACGAGCGGATAAAAACAGGCAAACTGTTCCAAAGTTCAGGCGAGGAAACAGAAAAAGCTCGAGACCCATAGGACTTGAGGTGGAATTTGACAGGGTTGAGACGTGAAGAGTGTGATGATCGGAGGGTTCTTGAAGGTTGGTAGTACGTTAGCAAATCTTGAATGTAGATAGGAGATTGTTGATGGAGAGCTTTGAAGGTAAGTAGCAGAATCTTGAATTTAATGCGTTCAGAAACAGGAAGCCAGTGTAGTTCTTTCAGTATTGGAGTGATGTGGTCGTATTTTCGGGAACAAGTGATAAGTCGAGCAGCGGCGTTCTGAACAGACTGGAGCTTTTTTAAAGCGTACTTCGGCACATTATACAAGAGAGAGTTGCAGTGGTCGAGTTTGGATGATACAAAAGCATGGACCAAGATCTCGGTTGTTTTCGTGGATAAGTATTTCCTTGTACGGGAGATGTTGCGAAGATGATAAGAGGCAGATTTACAAATAGAACTGATATGTGGAAGCATAGTCATGATTCTGTCAAATATCACACCGATGTTTCTGGCAAACTGAGATGGCTGAATTATATCTTGACCAAAACGGATTGGAGGTAAAGGCTGCTGCGGATTGTGCTTCGAGTAAAGGTAGAGAAGTTCAGTTTTGTCCTTATTCAGTTTTAGCTTGTTAATAGACATCCACTTGTCAAGATCAGACAAACATTCCTCGATTTTTCCGATTGTATTGGTTAATTCGACATCGTTGTTTGTTGAAAAAGAGATATATAGCTGAGTATCGTCAGCGTAGAAGTGAAATTGCATTTCGTGATGTCGTAGAATGTCAGCCAGTGGTGCAGTATAAAGTAAGTACAGGATAGGCCCTAAGACCGAGCCCTGGGGGACTCCACATTTGAGCTCATGAGACTGCGATTTAGTTCCATCGATTAAGGTAAATTGTGTACGGTTGGTAAGATATGAACGAAACCATTCAAGAGCAGTGCCACAGATTGAAAACTTGGAGTTCAATCTTCCTAGTAGAATGTCGTGATCGACAGTGTCAAAAGCAGCAGATAGATCCAGTAGCAGGAGTATAACACAGTGACGATCGTCAATGTCACGCAAAATATCATTGTGTACACGTATAAGAGCAGTTTCACAGCTATGAAGTCGCTTATAGGCTGATTGTAGCGGTTCATTAAGTTGGTTGGTTTCCAGGTAGTCCTGAAGACGTACTGCAACAACTTTTTCGATCATTTTTGAAATGACCTTGAGATTTGAGATAGGCCTATAATTACTGAGAATTTCGTGATCCAGTGATGGTTTCTTGAGTAGTGGCAATAAGACGGCAGTTTTTAGAGAAATAGGCACATATCCAGATTCCAGGGACAAGTTTTCAATCCTACATAGTGTTGGTAGAAGCATGTCAAAGTTTTCTTTTAACAAAACAGCAGGCAGAGGGTCCAGGCTACAAGACTTAGACGCAACAGTACGTGCAACCTTCGAAAGTTCAATGATTGAAGTAGGTGAAAAGGCGTTCAGCTGACAGTCAAGCGTCGATTTATCTGAGGTGCAGAAGAGATCAGACGTTACGTTAACTTCGAGTTTACTTCTAATATTGATAATTTTATTTTCGAAGAAAGTAACAAAATTATTGGCTAGTTCTGTAGCCGAGGAACAGGTCGGAAGACACTTATCGGGCTTCCTGTGGAGAAGGCGGTCGATGGTGCGAAAAAAGGGACTTGTTATTGCTTCCAGCCTCGTCGATAAGATTGGAGTAATAATCCATTTTTGATTTGAAGATAGTGTTTTTTACAACAAGGCACTGTTCGACGTAGGATTGGTAATCAGACGCAAGACCGGAACGACGCCAGCACCGTTCACGTTTGCGACAAATGGTTTTCTGCTCCCTGATTTCATTATTATACCAAGGAGCATGAGGTCTTAGGGTGATAATCCTTGTGCGCAAGGGTGCATGTTTATCCAGAATCGAGGATAAAACAGAATCATACTGATCGCAAAGCTCCGTAATATCTGACGAAGGTGATTTGACCAAAGAAGATGAGTTGATATCTTGGCATAGCTTATGTAGATTGACATTGCAAAGCTTTCGTGACGTAAGGACTTGTTTCAGATTAGGTGGTCTTTCAATAGCCAAGTTACAATGGACAGCAAAGTGATCGGAGATAGCAGGGTCATGGCTTGACAAATTTGAGGTCGTTGTTTCATCTAACCTGGTAATTATGAGATCCAAGACATTATGACTTTTATGGGTTGGGATATTGGCATCCATGGCATTCAGATTCGAACACATCTAGTACACTAGCTAGTATACGATGCCATATAGCGCCTTTGTAAAATATAAAATGGACTAATTATTGCCCTTCATAGTCTCAGCTTTACAAAATGAGAAGAGGGTGGGGGATAATTTCGAAATTGCTGTCAACCGTTAAATATTATTGCTACACAGGTTCTACGCGTAAGCTATACAGTGCTATGAATGTAGTTGTGATTCCCAGTTTAGATTGAGTGCCTGAAAAACTCCTTTAGCAAAATTCTAAAAGCTAGTTCATAGAAGGCCTCTTTCTGTTTCACCAGTTTATTTTTTCATTTACTATTTTTAGCGGCTACTAATTTTAGTGATTTTTTCAGAGCAAGATTTAGCGACTATTTAATTTGGCGATTTTCCGACAAAATTAAAAAGTAAGTGATATCGTGTAAACCAGTCTTTAATGAACATAAAGATAAGATGGAAATTAATGTTCAGTTAAACAACAAAATCGCTTGAAATTGAACGAACTTTTGCATTGCCAGAAAGAAAAAAGTTACTGGTATATATTATTAAAATAATTTTTCAAGTCGACTACGCTTATTTTTGTTTTCCTTTGAGGGGAAGGGGGTACTTAAATGTAACGATTATTAAAATCGACTGAGACAAATTTTAGCGAGCACTAAATTTAGCGATATTTGCCCAACTCGCTAAAATTACTAACCGCTAACAATAGTAACCTTAAGGTATCAATAAAGTCTTCTAGCA
This sequence comes from Oculina patagonica, assembly GCF_052425735.1. NCBI lineage: Eukaryota > Metazoa > Cnidaria > Anthozoa > Scleractinia > Oculinidae > Oculina > Oculina patagonica. Next base: position 29,310,288 of record NC_135769.1, read on the forward strand.
TATAACCGAAACTTCTTGCACATTTGCATGGCTAACTCTTTGACCTCCTTAAGACTTCTATATTTTTTAAGGTCGTTAAGGATACTTTTGCAAGCGCCAATTTCAATCATAAATCAGTTTAAGTAAGAAAAAACAACAAGAAATTTTATAGTTAGAACATATACAGGACTGACTCGCAAAATAGCTTAGCTAACCTTATAACAGCAAAGTCACTTCAAGGCGCCCGGGAAGCGATGAGAAGGGGGAATCAAAATCTTCCCATGTGCCTCGGTAAAATCGCGGAAAACTTATCATAATTTCCACCCCGTTCAAGAATCATTTTAATGATGAGGACTTATAAGGGGGGTTGTATAAGGAGAGGGGGCGGGGGGGAGGAGGGTTAACAGAGCTTCTAAAATAGATAACTTTTTTCATTTTATTCTGTGTAAATGTTTTTTTTTTTTAATCCTTTATTTGTCAAACAGAGTTCACGTAAATTATCTTCTAGCAGATATTCTGTTTGGGGCGTTTATTGCCCCAAGTCTGCTTTTGCACCAAATTCTCGTGAAAAAAAAAATGCTACAAAATTAAAATTGTTTTTTACAATTCCAGGTGATTATTGCCGGTAGTTGGATTTTTGCCTAATAACCAGTATCCCTTATTTCCTTGACACTGACATTGTGAAGAAGACGAGAAACAACTTCTGCGTGGATACCTGGTCTGAGGAGTGGATGGAGAAGGCTTTTGGTGTTACACAGTTTGCCTTAACAGCGCTTTTCTTGTCACTGATGCTTGTGTTGTACTCAAGGGTCGTGTACACTTTGTGGCTTAAAAGTAGCGACAATCAACACATCTGTCAACAAAACGTAAGTGCGTTAGTTACTGTATGTGACAATAAAGTACACAACGATTTTTTGTTCTGTCTCTTTTGCAGCACAGAATTAGTGTTGAGATAATCGGGAAACTCCGGCGAGAGTAAAGGGTAATCTTTTTGCTATACTGGCTATACATCGTTAAAAGAAAAATCCGCCTGCGAGCCATCCTTTATCGATTAAAATTATGGCATTTGAAGGTATTATATTACTGTCCTTTATATTCGCTGTGTAGCTTCTGTGGGGACAGTATCACCAGACGTCCTCTAAGTTTTTGTGTAAAATATGCTACAATTGTGAGGGTGCATGCACACACTGATCAACATATAATTGCCTTTGAACAATAAAAGAATGGCACTAGTTCATTATCCAAGATATGAACAAACCGTAATCAATACACCACGTTTTTACAATTTTCATGACTTGTACAGTACGTTTTTGCAACGCTTGGCAACTATAAGTGGATTTCAAATTAATACCAATACCTTCATTGGATTATTAAGTCCCACTTAATCTCGGTGACACTGTTCTTTAAGCCCTTTTATCCCAAAACTTAATCTTAAGTGTTGCTCTAACAAATACACAGTGTTGCTCTAACAAATACACAGGGTGCTAATCATATGCTTGAACTGTATGTTTGTCATTAAAGAAATGACGTTTTGTTTACCCTCGGTAACTGATTTAGCACAAGCAGAACATTAGAAACAATTTCAAATTAAACGTAACAAGATTAAAAATCCCACCTGGCAGGATGCAGACCAGATGGCTTATTGCAAGCGTGGCCGTGGAGTTGATCTCGGGTCTACCGTGAAACAACTCAATGCAAGCTTGTGGTCAGAAGGGGACTTGAACGCGAGACCTCCGGATTTCAAGTCCGGCGCCCTAAACACTCGGCCAAGATCCCAATAAATTCAGTAATGAAAAACGAAGAGCGATGAACCGAATAGCGATCTCTAAAATGTGAGAGAAGGAAAATTGCATGTGAACAAAAAATGCTAATGAGCTTCTCGTAATAAGAGCTCCGGGATGAGGCTCTTTCGCGCAAAAACATCACCGAGAAGTCAACGCGCTGAGGATTATGACACCTAACTGTGTTATTAACTTTTATTTTAAAAACTTTTTTTTTTTCGAAATAACTCGCGTGCGTTTTAAGATTTTTCTTTAATTTTTGGGGAAATGTTAGATGTATAGTAAATCTTGAGTTTAGTCCAAAAAAAAATTTGTTCGACAAAAGTAGCCCTCTGAAGGTATTGTGTAACCTTAAACCGTGTTTAACTAAACAGCTTAATGTGTCTTAGGTTTAATTTGTGTGAATGGAGTATAAGATACTGAAATAGCCGCCATTAGTCGGGCACATTTCCAACAATCTTTTTGGATACCATATAATAAACTAAAGTTATAACGATCCACGTTTTGTTTAAAATAAGAGAAGGTGTATCAATTTTACAAGATTCCTACTTTACAATTTCAGGTAATTATTTCTGCTACTTGGATCTTCGCCTTGATATTCAATCTACCGCTGATGCTTGTCGATGACGTTGTGAAGACGAAGAGCGGAAACTCCTGCGTGGCTATCTGGCCAGAAGGTTGGATGGGGCCGGCCTATAATGTGCTTTGGTTTGTCGGAATATACCTTCCCTTGATACTGATGACTTGGCTGTATTCCAGAGTCGTGTACGCTTTGTGGTTCAAACGTAAGGACAACGGCGGCCAAGTAACTCAGCAACACGTATCGGGGGTTGAAGCGGAATAATGAATATTGAATACTGGCTTAAAATTGTAAAGGAATATTGAATATTGGCTCAAAATTGTAAGGAATATTGAATATTCAGTTTTTTAATCAAGAATATTGAATACTTGCAAAGATAAAATAAGTTCTCCTCACCCTCTCTGTCTCCAAATGAGAATCGCAGGTGTTCTACATTTTCGATATTTGGCAGGCGCTCTAGATCTGCCTCATGTTAAGCTTGCAAAATTTGCCACGCGGACTACTCCCCAAGGAAGATATTTTCTTGTGACGTCACTTTCAAAGCACATGTTTCAGTTGACCGCTTTAAATTTTGACGCTTTGGTTACGGTCTAAGAACTGTTCGAATTTGTAAAGATGGGAAAGCACAGGAAAGACAGGTAAGTAAAGCTTTTAAGCTATTTTTAACTTGAACGTGCCCCCCCCCCCCCCCCCAGTTTTTTTCCCCAAAAAGTAAAAACAGTCCTGTATAAAACGTTGAAAATAAATTTTATTTCCAGACAGTTTTGAAACAATAACATTTGTACTTCTTTTCATTTGTTTGTGGGGGACAACCAGCGGCGCAAGCCCCTGTTTGACAGTTTGAGAAATTTTCAAAAAATGACCTGCCGATGAAGTCTACGTTTGCCTCTAAGGCAACTCAGACAGTTTAGTAACTACGAACCTACTACGATGACTCTGAAAGGTGAAACATTTGCTGGTTTCAAGATACAGAGACAGTGGGTTTTCTATTTTCATCCTCTCTTGATTTCGTAATTGACATTGCAAGTGTTATACTCTCTTCAATGTGCATTGCAATTGGTTTGCTGAGACAGTGTAGGAAGTAAATAATTCGTGATATGCGTAAATCACAAATAGCTCTTGGAGAACGCTGGAAATAGCATTTCCAAGCCTCTAGATTTCAAAATTTTCTGGGGGGGAATGCCCCCAGACCCCCCCCCCTAGCGGCTCGCGTCTTCGGAGCTCGCGTGCCCCTCCCCGCCCCCCCCCCCCCCCCCACACTTATTTTACCCTTGCTACGGCACTGGTCGCAACCGAGTAACACTGGATCTTTCTTGTGATGAAGAACAGGAGAATGAGGACAATATTCCAATCGAAAGAAAGATTACCGACAACTGTCATATTCAGATTGTCGAAATTCGCCGTATTCAGTTAGTGACGGCGTCGAAGTTGTAGTCAATGAGGGTCTGCAAAAATGAACAACTGTACACAATTTCGCAGCAAGAAGTTTTAAGAACTGAGCGGATACTCAAAGGAGGCTTAGACAGTGACATTGACTCCGAGGATGAGGCTTCAGATGCCTCAGACGACGAACAGCCGGGAGGACCATCCAGGGTTCCTTGTCGTACACGAACAGGGAGAACAGCAACCCGTATTAGATTACGGTGATGTCGAACTTTTTTGAAAAATCACAAAGCTGATCTAACAGCTACAGCTGAAAATAGATAACGCATAAAGCGGTGCTCAATGTAAAATGTGTCATGATATAGGAATAATACTCAGATTGGTAACAGAATGCTACTTTTAAATTATGTGGCCCGTTGACGTACTTGTGGGCACTTGTACCATTCCTGTTATTCCTGAAGGCAAACACTACATTTATCTTTCATCGGCTGTTCACTTATTGGGTTAGAAGTAACTCTTGATAGACAAGTCGTTATGGTTACGTACAGTTGTTGTCTTTGTACATGCTTCAAAAGACTATGCTTCGCTTAAAGCGGGTGTGATATTATGTATTTCTGTTAGGTGCACTAATTTCGACTTGATTGCACGAGTGATGATGTTAAGGAGATAAACGCGTTTTCGAACAAGTTTGTACAATGGCCTACAAAAGAACTGTTTATAAACATCGTGCAACACTTCATTGTTTTCCAGATTATATAGACTCATTGGTTGGACCGCATTATCGTCATTGTTTGTTAAATAAAGCTTTTCACTGAAACATGTTGCTTGGCTAATTTTTTGGGGGGTACTATTTTGCTAGTCAGCAAATAAAGAAGCCACATGCGTCTTACACTTTAGTCAAGGCCATTGAAGGTGTAACTAGAGGGCACCATTAAAAAAGCATGTAATAAGTGATGAACTAACACCTTCCAGAAGGATAGCAGCAGAACAATGTCCAGTGTGCTGTGCACAACTTGTGAATTAGAATAGAATATTTGACCGCTCTCGTTTTGTGGGTCTGAAAATTGTATACCTGGGAACATCAACCTATTTAAAGGAATAATGAATATTGATCTCAAAATCGGCAAGGAATAATGAATACTTGTGAAAAATGGGCGGGGAATAATGAATATTTAAAGTGAAAATATTCCGCTTCAACCCCCGAAACACGTAAGTGTGTTACTTGTAATAAAATAGTAGTGTTGGCTTATTACTATGTTTAATGTACTAATATAAAACTTTTACAACGAATAAGAACCATAACAAAGTATTGTTAGGTAAAAGTAAAGTCTGCGTTGAGCCTAGTGGCCCATACAGGCCGGAGCTTATCTCAATTTCTTTAGCATGAACGGCGACTAGAAGTATTTCAGTTTTATCCCCCTCCTGGATGAGAAGCAAGTCCACCGCAGGGTTACCCCAGCATTAAACCGCCGTCCCCATTTATACAGGTAGAGAGAGGCACTGTGAGAGTAAATGGGTTTGCCCTAGTAGTGTTGGCCCTCTGGTATGTTTGTTGTGTGATTATACAACCAATAAAAAACATAATACTGCATTGTAATACCTACAAATCCCGTAACTTTAATAATCAACGATCTGCAAGCAGAAATATGATTGAAATATAAGCACCATACAGTTCTGTAATAAGGCCTGAGTCTATAATTGTTGAAAGTGATTTGTAGTGTGTTTATTTCTGGAGTGGCTTATTTATTAACAAATGGAATTTGGATTCAAAAACTGGTTGGCATTAAATACTTGACAAGATTTTGTGTATAAAGTGTATCAGTGTACATGCATAAGTATCTTGTATCGTAAAACTCTTAAAAGATGGAATTGAACCTCTGAAAAAGCTCTAGCCTACAGCTGTGAATATAATATGAAAAGTCCATGATCATAAAATAACACTGTTAAAAACTGATGCACAACAAGGTGAATAGAAAAAACGATTTGAAGCAGATGCTATCTGATATTTAACTTAAAAAGAAGTTTTTTTTTAGATCCATATATTGTAATCATAGTCAGACTCTACTGTTTTGGTCTCAGGGTGTGATGAGGGTGCGAAAGCGTGTCACCTTGATGGTCGTAGCTGTCACTGCCATATTTGGAATCTGTTTTGGCACGGGCCAGCTTATATATGTCTTATTGTGCTTCATATCCAGCGACATTGCCGCCATGCTATTCGCTATTGCTGACGTGATGATCTTGTTCAACTCTGCTGTCAACCCGTTTGTGTACGCTCTGTTGAACCAGCAATTCAGAGATAAGATGAAAGGAATGTTGTGCTGCACTGGTTCCTCTACATCAGTGGTTCATCCTATGCCAGAACCGCTGGGTATGGAGCTTGCCGTGCGCATCGTCCAGCCGACCAACACAGCAGGACAATGCTCCACAAAGTGACGTGTTCATTTCTTTCCAGTGTTTCGAGTCAGTTAATATATTCTGAATAGTAATACTCACGGAACTCGATAGAGTTTGCTTATCAGTTTATCTAGACATTTGTGGATTATAACTTTCTAAATAGTGCAGTGAGAAGCAGTAGTGCTTGATTTACTTTCAAGCAAACACTGTTGTGTAAAATATATTAATGGCAATTGGCAATTATAATACCATACTTACTATTGTCTGCTAAGCATATGCTTTGCTTGTATCTTTTGACTCTCAACTACTAAGCATTAGAGTAACTTTTGGTTGTAGATAATAAAATAAAGATGTTAAAAATTAATTTAATTTTGTCTCGATTTCTGTTTTTTTTTTCTGCTGTCTAATTATTCTCAAGCCAAAGCTCGTTGGTTACGTTCACGATACAGTAACACCTCTATAATCTCAAGCAATTTGTGGTTCAAACTTTCTTTTGACAAATGCGCTTTGCTCGTCTGTACAGGTCAAAAAACACCATACACTGGCGAAGTTTTTGAACAGTCGACCTATGTCAGACTGCAGTCCTATGCCAGACTGCTCAGAGCCTGAAATTTTATTTTCAGGTTTTCATTAGTATGGCACAATTGCATTTTTTCACATATATATATTTCATTGCTACTGCTGGACACACATTCATTTATTTTTGAAAAATGAAGACAAAACTAAAACGGGGCCATCACAACCTGTTTCCGTTTGGCCTCAATCTCAATCGGTAGAGCAACGGTCATCTAATTAAGAAGTCGTAGGTTCGAATTCCACCGAGGTCAAGGAATTTTTCCTCGCCTCATGTGATCCCTGTTTTCCTTTCTAGCGCTTATAGTGTATTATTTGACAAATTGCAACTGAAGAGGTGGCACGGTCACAACTTTGTTAGTGATCCACTCGGGTTCATTACCCATGCATATCTCCTTTGCCGCAAATTCGCTGTGTAAATTACCACGACCTGCTCCCATCTGGCCGCAGTTGGCTAGAGTTACGATAACACGTTCCTGACAGCATTGGTTCAAACATTTTCTCTCTCCTGGGGGTCCTTATATATAGTGCGTGTAGCCCAGGGCAATTTTACAGTCCTCATTTCATTAGTGACATTTATTTATAACATTTTATTATTGACATTATTATTGACAAATAAATGTGTTTTTCTCTTCCCTCTTCCAGTAAGCCTTTCACTTGCCGTGCCCTCCCCTCGATCATTCGATACTTTCGCTCAACCACCCCAAACCCCCCCCCCCCCCCACCTCTTCTCGCACTCTTATGGGTAAGGCCACTCCTCAGCTATCTTTGCCAACGTTTTGGTGGTGTTGTTTGCCGTGAGCAGTTCAGAGTGAATCATCGACAAAATGGGCTCGGCCCCGGGCCGCCCAATAAGAGCAGGGGGCCAAGCAAGACCAAATTTGCTTAAAAACTGCCTGTCAGGATCTTTTTAGACTTCTTCGTCCAAAAAAGCTTAGGTTCTTTTCCAGACAAATTGAAGATGCAGAACAACGCCTCCGCGCAGGCGAGGGAGAAAACTAGAAAGGAAAAACGGTAACAGCCACTTGCTACGGATCGAAAGAGGGTGGGAGAGGCAAACAGGTCAATTGACAAAACATCTCGTGGGAAAATGTAAGGTGGTTTATGTTTTGAAAACGTAATTAGTTTCCTCAGTTAGCTCTACAATGAGCGCCAAAAGTGTTGAGACAGTCGGCACTTTTTAAGTACCTTGGACAAATTTTACCCCTCACCCCTTCAATATAACCCCCTCCCCCCCGAAACAATGTTGTATTTGTTATCTGCAAGACTTGCCTCGTTTGAGTACAACATTGAAAAGGGGGGAGGGGGAGTGGTTCAGAAGCGGCAGCAGATTAAAGGTGAAAAAACGGGAATTTTAAATTAGTATCAATTTCATCCAACTGTCTCAAGGACTTTTGACGCCCATTGTAGGTACGCGTTTTTCTGCTCGGTATCTGTCTACGATCACTTGCAACTGGTGTTTGTGGTTAGGATATTATGAAAATCTCACCTGAAACGTCAGTCACCCCATTGTCTCTACCAATCTAATATCGCAAGATTGGATCAAGGGACGAGTATAAGATTGACATTTGAACGGTAATTAAAATTGCAGTTCTAAAGCAATCTAAAGCTGTTTTTTTAGCAATTGACGAGAATATAGACGAAAAAAAACTTTAATCGACTGATCAAAGGAGAAACGAGAGCTTTGAAACAATTAACAGAGTTGAAAAACAATGAAATAGTAGACGTTTCACTTTATGTATGCAAATATAACAACAAATGAAACAACAAGGCAGCGTTCACAGATAGAAAAAGGCCGCGCGCATTTGATTAGATCATGCTCATATTTATTTTTATATATATTTATATTTGTTTACCGCCACTTCATGCCCTGTCATTAGAATACGGGCAAAAACCAATTTTCAAAAGGAAACCAAGTGCTTAAAGGGAAAAAGCAGGTGTAGGTCATAAAAAAGATCGTTTTTAATATTATGGTTGCGACTTTTCAGTGATTAATTATTTAAATTTGGTATGACAAAGTCAAATTTTCATTACATTTTCAAAATTTCCATACTACATAAAACAAATGAATGGCTTTCTTCTTCTAACGAAACATGTGTGGAGAAAGTGACTCTTTGTTATGTTAAAATCAACTTCTAAATAAGAAATCATCTGTAAACTGTTGTGCTTTCTTAAGTTTCGTTCTTTCTGAAAACATCTTAAAGATGCTTTTTCCAGGGAGCCTTTTAAAGGTGAGGATAGCATCTTTTTTCTTGTTTGCTTGGTTTGCTAACATTTTCTTTTCTAAAAGATTTGACGGAATAGGCTTTTGATTATCAAATATTGAACATCTTGATCGATATTGTCCTCAGTAAACTGTTATTTTTCACGGGATGAGAAATTAAAATTATAACAGTTTTAAATACAGCATAAAATTCAGAGAGTATTCATCTTTTGATGGTTACGATACGTTTAAAATGAAACACTGCATGATTTATGCATCCAAAACAACAAAAGACATCCATTGCGTGTTATTTAGTATACCCTGCTTACGAATCTAGAGCTGCATAAATTTGTTTTCTAGAAGAGTGTTTTTGTAGTCTCTTGTGGAAACTACCTGTGCTAATAATAACCGCCTAAATCTTTAAACATTCAGGTAAGAGCATAAAAAGGTGCGAGTAAAGTCAGTTTGCAAGAGGTTTCGTTTAGTATTTTGTCCAACATCGACCCCACATCGACCCCACATCGGCCCTACATCGGCCCTACATCGACCCCACATCGGCCCTACATCGGCCCTACATCGACCCCACATCGGCCCTACATCGGCCCTGCATCGACCCAACATCGACCCGACATCCGTCTGCCCCACATCGACCCCACATCGACCTTTTTCGACATGAATGGTGGAAGAAAATGTTTTTTTTTTTTTTGTCGAATAAAAAGCAATCGATTACCAAACGTAAATCGTTCACAAATCAAGTTCCTTTCTGGTTGTATACATTTGATGTGAACAAGAAAAGGCGGTCGGCATCGCCTTCTGTCTACCACCTTTCTCTGAAAAACCAATGCGGTTTGTTCTTGACACGGAGTTTATTAGACGTAAGATTTAAGATTTCGATAGATTTCTTAAATTTCCATTCACATCCTGTAACAACAGTTTTTATCTGTTTTCTTGTATATCGGCTGACAGCATTTAGAAAATGAAGCCAAAAAGAATAAATAAAAAACTTTGTCGCCGCTCTGACATATGACAAAATTATATGAAAAAGAAACATTTGTTACAGATCGATTAAATTTCAAGTGGGTTAAGGTTGCGTTTGTCTTTTTACCAGGAGTTTCTCTGGAATATGTGCATGCCTCTTTACAACTTCAGAATGGTTCGGTAATGGGTCTTTGTCTGGAACGCTTGCCTTGTTTGAAACGTGTGTCTTTGAAACGTGCGTCTTCCTAAAAGGTAATTCTATGTTAATGCGTTTAGCCGTTATCACTTTTCCACTTTCCATTAGCATTTATCAACTAGAAATTGAGACTTCACGCATATTGTTTGTGTCCAGGTCACGAATTTTAAACGTTCTTCGATCATGTCCGGATCAGCTGGTGTTGCCATAACAACTGTACTGACCATACTCGCCATTGTAGATATCGTGGGGAACACTCTCGTTTGTTTGATCATAAAGAGAAATCGAGATATGAGGTATGTTCAGACTAAAATAATTAACAATGGGGTTTTAAGCTAGACGCCAATAATGATTCCTTCCTTTTTTCTTGCAAGGACAAATTGCGCTTGCTCAATATTTGGCAAGTGTTGCTCGCAGCATTTATAGTTTATGGTGGGCTATTACAATTATCATCATCATCATCATCATCATTATCATCATCATCATCATCATCATCATCATTATCATCATCAATTTAGTTGTAACCCGCTAGATAATTTTAAATAGCCGAGTTGCAAATTTAAATTGCTATCGATCCTTCTAATATGGACCGGAAGCTTTTTTGCATATGCATGCACCTAACAAAACCGGTTTTTTTTTTTCGTTCTTAATATAGATATCAAATGCTTTTTATTTCCGTAGAAATCCCATTAATTATCTCCTTATGAACCTGGCTATAGCGGATATCATTTACGCGGTGTTTATCATCCCCAGAGTTTACTACCAACTCCGTTTTGCTCACCATCCAGGCGGGGTGATTGGTACGATCCTATGCAAACTCGTGACAGGTGGATTCATCGCGTGGACTGGGTCGGCTTTCTCAATTGTTACTCTGGTTTTAATTACCATTGAACGATATCATGCAGTGATCTATCCCCCATGGCAACAAATTGAAGTTTACAAATCGTAAACTGAAGGTGAGTTTAAATGAAAAGGTTTAATTTTTGGTTCACCCTGTTCAGACCGGGCTTTTTTGTACCTTCTGGAACCAAGAAAGCCCTCTGTAACTTTCAGACCACTTATGTAGTTCTTTGTAGTGTAACACTTTTTGCTCTCTGGGGAGACATAGGCAGTAATTTTTAACAATTTCAGAAAAAAATGGTGGTACAGATCAACGTAAATCGACAAATTTACGGCCTAATTTGATATTCCAGCTAGTTTAAAAGACCAACGACGCAAACAGATTGCATTTAAATTAGGCCAGGCAATAATTTGAAGACTGTTCTTTCGAGGAGCGAGATCTCCGATGAAAGCGAGTTGAGGAAATATGTTTTTCGGCTACATTCCAGAGGTGGTACCCGATTCGTCGATGTTGAAGTTGCACGCCTTGTATAAATATTTGCATCCTGTACACGAGTCGAAAACTTAAACTCATAGAATTTCTCTCGCACACTTTAACTGGAAAACCAGGGTCGCACTAAGCAAAGTGCCCCGAAGACAGATTTTTTCCGTTAAGTAAACAAATTCTGGCAAAACCTTTTTCGATTTTCTTAAACAGACGAGTAACCGTGGTAAGACATTATAAATTTAAACGCATTCTCTAGCTAAAAGTTTCAAATTATGTCTGCAATCTTTTACAAACAATAAATGTGTTCTCCTAACTCGAAAATTTCCCTTGTCGATTACATGTACGTTATTAAAGTCGATAGACTTTCAACCATGCGTGATTGTGATGTAAGGAAACTTAGACATTACTTTATTTATTGAACTGAACAAGACTAAATTCAACTGGGAATTGGCTCATTACTAGCATTCTTTTCGACGGCATAACGATCGCCTTTGTTTAAAGCCAAATAGTAATTAATATAACGAGATTCATACTTTACAATTTTAGGTGATTATTCCTGCTTCCTGGGTCTTTGCCTTAATATTCGATCTGCCGGTATTGCTTGTAAATGACGTTGTGAAGACGAAGAGCGGTAACTCCTGTGTGGAACTCTGGCCAGAAGGTTGGGTGGGGAAGGCCTATAGTGGGGCGTGGAGTGTCGGAGTATTCCTGCCCTTGATACTGATAATTGGGCTTTATTCCAGAGTCGTGTACGCTTTGTGGTTCAAACGTAATGACAACGGTGGCCAAGTAACCCAGCAACAAAAAGTAAGTGTAGCCTAGTGTTGGCTCCCAATTGGTTACCTTGTTATAGTTATGGTATGCTCGGGAACGTTTCATGTTAATTTGATAGCTGTGCACTTCCTACACAAAATCGTTGTAAGTATATAATATTAACCTGTTTTTGAGACTCAAACTCCGTCTGTAAATAAGCCACTCCGAAAAAGTACACCACAAAATCGCTTTCAACACAATTAAGCCAGACCTTATTTCAGAATTTGGGGGGGGGGGGGGGAGGGTTCTTTTCTTTTTTTTTTCCGCTAATGGGGCGATTACCAATAGCCGATCCCTTGTGTTCTTCAATTCGTTGGTGAAGATGTCGGCACGTGTAACCCTACATCACACAGGTTACACTGAAAATTAAACGCAACGCATCCTTGATTCACAAGTTTAAGTCCTTAATGGCCTTAAGTCTTATAACAAAATCAATATCTAAGAAACAATATTGGGGAATATCGTTTGTAATCGTTGTAAAGGTTCTTTGAAGCAGCTGCTATCCGACCATTGACTTAAAAAATAGCTATTAGATAAAATATATATTGGTGCGGTCACATCTAGGTTACTAACTATAGTTAAGACGGGTTAATTATAATTAGCTATTTCGGTATTGTGACCGCTTCTCAGTTCACTCTAACTATAGTTAGAAAATAAACGCCTCGTTGATCCAAAACAATACAGACTAACTAGAGTTGAAGCCTGTTTACACAGGCGATCTTTGTCGCGCAACTCAATGCAGTTTTTGTCGCGCCGAAGTTGCACAATATCGCGGCTATAAAATCTCCATTAAAAATGCCATGATTTTGCAACTTCGCCGCGATATCACGGCGAAATTGCATGAAGTCGCCGCGATATCGCAGGAGTTTCGAACCTGTTAGAAACTTTATGCAACTTCGGCGCGACGAAAATTGCATTGAGTTGCGTGACAAAAATGTCCTGTGTAAACGGGGTTAATTATACCCACGCAGGGTTCATGGGTTAGTCTTTAGTTTACAAACGAACAAACAATCAGAATGTGACACTTCTTTTGCACGTACGAGAATGAACAGAATAGAGCGTGAAGCAGGGGCAAAAAAGGAAAACAACATGCCAAGAAATTACATATAACTCATGTTTAAGCAAAAATAAAGCTGGAATTCTTAAGCGTACGTCCAGTATCTGTTTAAAGTTTTACCTTATTTCATTTTTTTTTGTCTACGACGGCGAGTTGCCGTACAAAAAAAGAAAAAAAATAGGGGAACAAGTAGACACAGCTTTTGCCGGTCAACATTTTTTCACATTTAACGTTCAACAACAAGGGCTGTCATGAACTTATTTTAATTCCAAATTCTGCAAAGTCTTATCAGAACTAACTGTAGTTAACTGCATTGGTGTGACCGAATAGGCGACCGAAAGCACTTACTCCGGTTAGATATGACGTCACGTAACTTGAAACAAACTAAAGTTAAACTTTAGTTTCGTCGTAGATGTGACCGCAGCCATTGTTATCGCAATTACAATATTATCTCAATAACATTGTCAGGGTGTGATGATGGTGCGAAAGCGTGTAACCTTGATGGTCGTCGCTGTTACTGCCATATTTGGCATCTGCTGGGGCACTGGACAACTTGTCTACCTACTATCTTACTACATATCCAACGACATTGGCGCCGTTCTACTTGTCGTTGCTGACATAATGATCCTGTTCAATTCTACTGTCAACCCCTTTGTATACGCCCTGTTGAACCAGCAATTTAGGGACAAGATGAAAGGTATGCTGTGCTGTACTGGTTCCTCAACATCAACAGTAGTAAAGGGGGTTACCCTACGGAGCACTTAATATTCAAAATGGCGGCCGATCTCAACGAATATAAAATAATAGTAAAAAAAAGAGCTTCAAATTTAAAAAGGAAACGCGTTATAGGGAAATGTAGGGGGATATGTAAGGATAGAAAAAAAAAAAAAAAGACGGAGGCGAACAGGTGTAACAGGTTTGCGTTGGAACTCTCAAGTCCTCTCAACTAGTATAAAATAATTTTGAAAATAGTGTCCGATCTCACGTCATATTAAATATTATTAAAAAAGGGCTGGGAATGTAAAGCGAAACGCCATACAGAAAAGCAAGGTTGTCTAAGGTTAAAAACGACAGTGGTAAACAAGGAAACCAGGTTTTCAATTCAAAACAGAAACGTTATAAGAACGTCATTAGAGCCGCCATCTTGGATTTCTACAACCTCGTTCCCAGGGCCTCTCTTCCTTTCTTCGGAGGAAAATAGCGGAAATTGACACAAATCAAGCCAGAACGCTTAAAGAAAGTAAAATAAAAACAAAATGTATCATTTTTGTTTTAAAGAACTGGAAAAATAATGAAATATGTCAAAAAAGAGAAAGGATGAATAAAAAAGCTGACAGCAAACAAGTAAATTTTCACAGCATTTATTTAACAGATAGGATGGTTGCTTGTTTACACATGACATCATTAGCAAAAAAAGCATTATTACATGCAAGGTCTAAAAAGTAGAATCGATTGGCTTTTAACTCATAAATACAAGTATCTTGAGGTAACAATGCCGGTTTCTCTCTGATTGCCTCATCTTGGTCTCTCGTGAGCCATCTCTATCAATGTAGCCAATGAAATTCTTGAGAATATGGTTGCCAGGGTGGTGTTCTTGGCAAGACTGCCTAAGCTTTTCTTCTTTGTGATCTTTTCTTTCTTTCTCTTGAGTGTTGATTGAGCCTTTTTAGCATTTAACTTGGTGTTTCTTCTAGTAGTTGTATCAGTCTGAACCGTTTTTTTCAATAAGTACAGGGTTTTTGCTTGGTATGCTTTCAATCACGTGTTCTCTGTTGTCGTCACCTTTTCCCAAGTTGGGAATATCGGGTGAGGATGCCGCTGAAGATACGCTTTCTGCCTTTACTCTTTCCATCGCTGAGATGCAAGTAATGCGATATGTCAATTTTCGGTAGATTTTATATCCACTTTATGGTTAATTTCCCTTACAAATGAGCATGAGTAACTCGGTAAAAATAACTTTGCTCAAAATGAGTCACTCACATCTAAAAGTGAGAGCGCAACAAACCAACGTTCTCATTTTTAGACGGACGATTGACGAGTGAGCTTAGCGTATGGGTTATTTTTGTCAATTTTGTCACAAATCATGAGCAAATGAGCAAAATGAGCAAATGAGCAATTCAAAATGAGTAACACATGAGCAAGTTGGCTAGGAGTAATTCAGAGTAACTTATGAGCAAGTTGGGAATAGCTCAGAGTAGGCCATGAGTAAGTTGGAAATAGCTGAGAGTAACTCATGAGCAAGTTGGGACTAACTCGGAGAAACTCGTGAGCAAGTTGAGTGTTGCTAAAAAAGTGGCTGCAAAATGTCCGCGATATAAACTTCTGCAACAGGAGTATTGGATCCAAGTAGATTGGCAGTATCCGCTGACCAGTAAGTAGCAATGCGAATGATTGGCACTAATCTGTCCCTCTTGGTTACTCGCAAACTAGGTACAGGGGCGTTAGGACGCAAGTTCCTTGGAGTAGCTCAGGGTGACTCTAAATAAGTTCAAGGGTAACTTGGAGTAGTTAACTTTGTGCAAACGGCAAGCGTAAATGCCAAGAAACTGATGGTAGACACGCAAACGACAATATCATATTAATATTGCTTTATTTATTTTGCACAACAATACATTAACGTGTTTCACTTTAGCTAGCGTCATTGTCTTATAGCCTGCGTAATTCATTTTGCGTGCTTTTCGCAAATATCAGTGTTTCCCATGTCAACTTTCAGGAGTGGTTTTTGTTTCTTTTTTCTATCATTTTGCTAGTGGATGTCTCCTGACGTCGTCAGCCTCTTCGTCGGGCGATTCGTCCGGTACTTCTATTGGCTCAAAAACTCTGTTCAATAAAAACTTCCGTTTATTCACAGCTGCTTCCGCGGCTTCCTCAAAATCCATGTCATCGTCGTCCATGTAGCGACGTAGCGTTGCCATGACCTCTTTGTGTATATGATCAGATTTGAGATGACGAATCCACTTTAGATAATGCAAATACAAGCCTCGTAACTTTTTTCTATATGAAGGTAATAGAAAATTAGAGGCCTTTGCCTCGGCCACGTTTTTAGACGACCCCTCTTCCTGGTATCGTTCTACTTGTTCATCATAATTTGAACTCAGATCATCTATAACTTCTAGACGCAGCTTTTTCCAAGGTCTTTCGTCATTTTCTTCGTCACTTTCAATGCTGGATTCATCATCATCACCATCATCCTCTTTCACATCTTCATCATCCTCTTCTTGTTCGTCTTCGTTGTGGTCATATTCTTCTTCCTCTGTCTCCACATTATCAAAAACGTCTGGCGAATCTTTAGCCATTGAATTCTGATTAGTGTTTTCCTCAAAGCGTTTCAAGCAACCTTTCTTCTCGTGGCGATTTCTGTTGTAACTTCGGCTAAATGATTTGTGACAAAATTGACAAAAATAACCCATACGCTAAGCTCACTCGTCAATCGTCCGTCTAAAAATGAGAACGTTGGTTTGTTGCGCTCTCACTTATAGATGTGAGTGACTCATTTTGAGCAAAGTTATTTTTACCGAGTTACTCATGCTCATTTGTAAGGGAAATTAACCATAAAGTGGATATAAAATCTACCGAAAATTGACATATCGCATTACTTGCATCTCAGCGATGGAAAGAGTAAAGGCAGAAAGCGTATCTTCAACGGCATCCTCACCCGATATTCCCAACTTGGGAAAAGGTGACGACAACAGAGAACACGTGATTGAAAGCATACCAAGCAAAAACCCTGTACTTATTGAAAAAACGGTTCAGACTGATACAACTACTAGAAGAAACACCAAGTTAAATGCTAAAAAGGCTCAATCAACACTCAAGAGAAAGAAAGAAAAGATCACAAAGAAGAAAAGCTTAGGCAGTCTTGCCAAGAACACCACCCTGGCAACCATATTCTCAAGAATTTCATTGGCTACATTGATAGAGATGGCTCACGAGAGACCAAGATGAGGCAATCAGAGAGAAACCGGCATTGTTACCTCAAGATACTTGTATTTATGAGTTAAAAGCCAGTCGATTCTACTTTTTAGACCTTGCATGTAATAATGCTTTTTTTGCTAATGATGTCATGTGTAAACAAGAAACCATCCTATCTGTTAAATAAATGCTGTGAAAATTTACTTGTTTGCTGTCAGCTTTTTTATTCATCTTTTCTCTTTTTTGACATATTTCATTATTTTTCCAGTTCTTTAAAGCAACAATGATACATTTTGTTTTTATTTTACTTTCTTTAAGCGTTCTGGCTTGATTTGTGTCAATTTCCGCTATTTTCCTCCGAAGAAAGGAAGAGAGGCCCTGGGAACGAGGTTGTAGAAATCCAAGATGGCGGCTCTAATGACGTTCTTATAACGTTTCTGTTTTGAATTGAAAACCTGGTTTCCTTGTTTACCACTGTCGTTTTTAACCTTAGACAACCTTGCTTTTCTGTATGGCGTTTCGCTTTACATTCCCAGCCCTTTTTTAATAATATTTTATATGACGTGAGATCGGACACTATTTTCAAAATTATTTTATACTAGTTGAGAGGACTTGAGAGTTCCAACGCAAACCTGTTACACCTGTTCGCCTCCGTATTTTTTTTTTTTTCTATCCTTACATATCCCCCTAAATTTCCCTATAACGCGTTTCCTTTTTAAATTTGAAGCTCTTTTTTTTACTATTATTTTATATTCGTTGAGATCGGCCGCCATTTTGAATATTAAGTGCTCCGTAGGGTAACCCCCTTTACTACTATCATCATCAGTCGTTCAATCTATGCCAGACACGCCGGACATAAAGCTTGCCGAAATCACCGTCCAGCAGACCCAAACAGCAGGACCAAGCTACGCGGAGTGACGTGTTCATTTCATTCCAGTGTTTCGAGTCAGTTAATATATTCTGAATAGTAACACTCACTCGATAGAACTTAGTTTCAAACTTCGACTTGCTGCCTGTCAGTTTATCTAGACATTAGTTGATGTTAACTTTCTAAATAGTGCAGTAAGGAACAGTAGTGCTTGAAAGAGTGCTTTATAGACTCCCAAGCAAAAACTGTTACGAAAAGTATATATGACAATTAGCAATTATAATATTATACTTACTATTGGTTGTTAAGCATATATTGCTAGTACTGTATCTTTGGACACCCGACTACTTAATAAAAAAACAATTTTTGCTTCTAGATAATAAATTAAAGATAATAAAAATTAATTTGATTCTCTCTTAATTTCTGTTTATTATTATGAGTTCTCACTATTCTTAAGCCAGAGCTCGTTGGTTACGTTCACGCTTTAGGATCACGTCATAATCTCTAGTACAGGTCATCGCGCACCATACACTGGTGCGCGATGATTTTTTTAGTGAGGACAAAATCGTTCCTTATTATAAAATCAGTGTTTAACGACAGAAAAGAAGTATATTTTTTGACAGACTGCAACTGAACATATGGCACGTTTAAAACTTTGTAACTGTCGAGATCTGACTGTATTCCAGCAAAGAACATAACCTTTTTAAAATCTAGGGGTGCCCCCGCCCTATGCCTATATAATATATGGGGTAAATGAACTAAAATTCCCCCCCCCCTTTCCCCGTAGGGCCCACGTTAACTTTGTCTCTCCCGGTGCTTTCATCTGCCCCTTCCTGGTACCCTTCTTACCATTTTAATGACTATAAATAGACTGATTATTGTCAGCTTTCCATAACAATTTACCAGGACCATTTATATTCTTGGTTTGAGAAAGGCACTGATAGTGAGAGCTAGCGACCTTGGACCCTCTGACAATCAGGCTTCCCCGGCCCAAACTTGAGTACTTGGGTCTTTGCCTTAATATTCAATCTGCCGGTATTGCTTGTAGATAAGGTTGTGAAGACGAAGAGCGGCAACTCCTGCGTGCAACTCTGGCCGGAAGGTTGGATGAGGAAAGCCTATAGTGGGGCGTGGAGTGTCGGAGTGTTCCTGCCCTTGAAACTTATAATTGGGCTTTATTCCAGAGTAGTGCACGCTTTGTGGTTCAAACGTTATGACAACGGTGGCCAAGTAACCCAGCAACAAAAAGTAAGTGTATCTTAGTGTTGGCTCTCTATTGTATACCTTGTTATAGTTTTGGTATGCTCGGGAAAGTTTCATGTTTATTTGACAGCTGTGTACTTCCTACACAAAATCTTTGTAAGTTATAATATTAACCTGTTTTTGAGACTCAAACTCCTTCTGTAAATAAACCACTCCGAAAAAGAACACCACAAAATCGCTTTCAACGAAATTAAGCCAGACCTTATTACAAAAGTTGGGGAGGGGGGGGGGATTATTTTTCTTTTTCCGCTTTCAATGCGGCGATTACCAATAGCCGATCCCTTGTGTTCTTCAATTCGTATCTGGCACGAGAACATAAAATTCATATCTTTAAGCAAACGCGTAGTGTTCTTTTCAGTTATTATGAAGACACAATTTAGCGTCGAAAACAAAACCTTTAAATATGTTTACTCTTGCACTTTGGCCGCAGGAATTTGTTAAATATCTCTTGTTTGAGTAAAATGTTTTTGGAACGTTCTCTGGTTCTCTTTGTTAAAATATAAGCTTTCGGCTGCCAAACTGCAGCCTTTAACGAATGATAAAAAAAAAAAATGGCGCGAATGAATAAATATATAGGGTAAAAATGTGTGAAAAAAATTACAGAATAAAAATGCGTAAAAAGGTGACAAGAAAAATAGTGAGAATTTGATAATAAAAGAGAACTATTTTAAAAGAATAGAATATTGTGGAGGTAATGACCTAGCATTGTTGTCCGCTTCAGTTGTCATTGGCTGAAAAATTTGGAAAAGATATGTGGACGACAGCTTTGTCATCATCAAGAGAGACGCCATTTCAGCCTTCCACGACACTTTGAATTCCATCGACCCCAAGATCTCCTTTACCATCAAAACTGAAAGCAATGGCCAAATCGCCTTTCTGGACACCCTCGTCAACAGAAAAAATGGCAAAATTACCATCGAAGTATACAGAAAACCTATACACACAGACAAGTATTTAGACTTTAACTCGCATCATAAGAAGAAACACAAAATCAGCACAGCTTCCACTCTTCTGAACCGCGCGTGTAACCTCCCAAGCACCGCAGACGCAAAATCGAATGAAGTCAAACATATCTCTGATGCCTTAAAAGCGAATGGCTACCCCCAATCAATTATCTCTAACATCCTAAAGAAAAAACGCACTACAGAAACAATTCCCTCTCCGGAGGAACTTGTTGGTTTTTTTTTTTAAGTGGGTCGAGCCATCAGAATCATTTGACTTGGCTTGTCTGCTCTATATCAATGGCCTCACCGAACCGCTTAAAAGATTGCTTCAAAACAATGGAATTCGTGTCGTCACCAGACCCCACAGAACCCTTCACCAAGAGTTCCCTTCACCAAAATTCAGACCTCCCAGCCACCTCCAAACAAACGTGGTCTACAAGATCCCTTGCAACGACTGTAATTGGAGTTACATTGGAGAAACCGGCAGATGTCTACAGACTCGAAGAAAAGAACACATCAGAAACGTCAAACATTGTAACAAAGGATCGAACATTGCAAACCATGCGTGGACGAATGACCATCAAATTAATTTCAAAAATGCAAGAGTCATCGACAAAGGAGACTATCGCGTGCGAAAAACTCTTGAGTCATGGCACACTGCCATGACAACTGAAGCGGACAACAGTGCTAGGTCATTACCTCCACAATATTCTATTCTTTTAAAATAGTTCTCTTTTATTATCAAATTCTCACTATTTTTCTTGTCACCTTTTTACGCATTTTTATTCTGTAAGTTTTTTACACATTTTTACCCTATATATATATATTCATTCGCGTCATTTTTTTATCATTCGTTAAAGGCTGCAGTTTGGCAGCCGAAAGCTTATATTTTAACAAATTTTTAACCAGAGAACGTTTCAAAAACATTTTACTTAATTATGAATCCTGGTTACTCTTCCATTTTCAATCTCTTGTTTGGTCTACTTTGTAAGAAACGCCTTGGATTGTTTTGAGTATGTGAAGTTTCGTTTTTCATGTTTCTATTTCCCTGCTACGTAGTGATCGATTTTGTTTCGACTTTAGTGAACTTAACTTTCCAATCACACGCCATTTGGCAACGTTGGGTTGCCGTGCAATGGCGCGAAATGACGACAACGATATCTTCAGTGGAGAGAATATGAAAAATACGCCATTACGGTCCAGGATGTAATTTCGTATCAATTCTAACAGTAGTCTATTATTCAGTAAAACACTCTCGTGTCTGTATAATAACAGTAAGCTCTATATTATTATAGACATTGATTTATTAACACTATTATTGAAGTAAGCACTTCACTCTGTGGAGCTTGGTTCTGCTGCTTAGGTTGGGTGGGTGGTGTTGTCAGCAAGCTCTATGTCCTGAGTTTGCGGCATAGGTTGAACTGTGTGTGCTTAGGAACGAATGCAGCATATCATTTCCTTCATCTTATCCCTGAATTGCTGGTTCAACAAAGCGTACAAAAACGGGTTGACAGCAGCATTGAACAAAACCATTGTGTCAACAATAGCGATTACGACTGGAGTTATGTTCAGGGAAGGAAATTGCCTTAGGAGGTATTCAACTGACTCCGCTCCCCAACATATTCCAACCTCGGTTTGGTTAGCCGAGTGGCCTCCTGGCTTTCGGTGATAATCTATGTCATAATGTTCGCTACAAAGGTAAAAATATTATGAACAACGCTAAAAAAGTTTATAAAAGTTTAAAAAGGAACTGAACGTTTTCGACTTGTTGTCCTGATGATGACAACAAGTCGAGAACGTTCAGTTCCTTTTTAAAATTTTATAACCTTTTTTTAGCGTTGTTCATAATATTTTTATTGTAATCTATCTTGTTAAATTAGTTTGTTTCTGCACAACTTTCGGAAACAAGCCGGAGTTTGATATACCTATTCATACAATATAAACGGATGTTTAGTGTAAATAGAGGATACTACAAGGTGGCGACATGAGATGTGATTTTTTTTGTTCGAGTGGCAAAAACAGCATCTCTCGAGTGAGCGAAGCGGGCGAGTGAGATATATTTTCTTAAAAATTTCTCCGTTGGTCTACTTTGCAAGAAACTACTTGAACTGTTTTGAGTCTTGTAAAGTGTCCTTCTTCATGTTTGTATTTCTCTGCTTCTTAGTGAGTGATTTATTTTAACAATATTAGTGAACTTAACTTCTCTAACACACGCCAATAGACCATTTGCATTATGACGTAAATGCGCAAAGACTTCTGGTAGTTGTAGTTAAGTTCGCGGGAAATTTTGAATCGTCGTCAAGCCCGCTTGCCCAAGAAATTAGTGATGGAGATATAGAAAATTACCCTCACCGAAGAAGACGTATCTGTGGCTTCATTTAAAGGGAAAAAAGCAACCTCTCAGTATAGAACCAAGTCCATTACTGAAATTAAAAAAAGTTATGCAAGAAATTGTATATTTGCTGGGTTGCGTTTTGTAGTGAAGTTTCAACGAGTGTTTCCTCCATCGAGTCTCAGTCGCGTGGTTATTTAATTAAATTCCTCAGTAAAACTTTTGCTTGCCAGGTATTTTCAAATAATATACGAAGACGCAATATTTTACCATTTCTAAACATGGGGGAGTAAAGTACATGATGTCTACACTCGTAAAAATCTTTGAGGCACACCTTTCGAGTCGCACAAGTAATCGTTCATCAACAAGATTATGGAAAGAAAATTATATTTGCTCGCACGGCCCTCGCTCGGATTGAAACCACAACTGCTACTCGACGAGTTGACATTTTAATTACAAAAGCAAGAAAACTTCTTTGTTAAAGAATATTGCAATTACAGTTCTAATTTGACGAAAAATACAATTTTAAGATAAAAAGAAATAATCTGTTAAAAAAACTCACAGGGAAGTTTTGATTGATCAGTTTGAAAATCCTAATGATTGACCCTTCATGATTCATCGATTGAAGCTCGATTGAACGAGGAAAATTATTTGACTCGTTTCTCTGTCTCACTGTAAAAATAAATTAACTGACCGTCCCGCTGTGAGGAGAGAAATTACGTTGATTTAGTTTAAGTTTATTATTCGCATTCGCTGATAAAAACATAGAAAATTCATATCCAATATACAAGTTATTTGCTTTGGTTTTGAAATAGCAGGTTAATGTTCCAGTTCATTAACCGTAGCAGTCACCTGTTATTTTGTTGAAGATCATAACTGTAATTAGCGTTCAAGTGTAACAGAGATCGGACTAGCCTTTTGTATAACTGTTGTCTGCCTGCACTGCTTTGTAAGTGATTAATTTTGTAAAAGTGAAATTCCGTTATAGCCAATAGGCCTTTGTGAAATGTATTGGATAATTCTTAAGTTAGATTATTTTATGACATTACCTAATTAATTAGGTAATGTCATAAAATAATCTAACTGTTTGTAATATGAGTGACAGGCCTGCGCGACTTCCCAGTGTGTGCCGCGTGGTATTAGCCGTTTTTTCAGAGTTTTGCCCTCATGAGTATATCTTTGAGCGACCGTCCTCTTTTGTAAGATATTAGAGGCGGATATTTGTAGATTTCTCTGAGCAAGGGTTGTTGCTCTATTAAATGCCAGTTTTTCATGAGGATTTGTTTTAAGTTAGGCACTGCTGGATAATATTGTGTAACGAAAGGCAAGATTCTTTTGTTTTCTTGTGCTTGTTGCAGGAGTGCTAGCTTCCTGTTTTTAAATGGCACTTCTGAGAGGGTCCTTTGGACAAGGTTCTCTGGGTAACCTCTCTCACGCAGGCGTGATTTGAAGTTTTGAATGTTCTCTTCAAATATTTTTTTAGAAGAGTTTGTTCTGAGAAGCCTTAGAGCTTCCCCTTTGATGAAGCCTTTTTTAACTCCTGGTGGGTGGCACGAAGAATAGTGCGTATATTGGAATGTTTCAGTAGGTTTGAAGTGCGTACGCACATCAAGAACTGAATTGTTTCTGAATCTTTCGCCTTTATAAACGCTTGTGTCAAGAAAGGTTGTTTCTGTTTCAGAAATTTCAGCCGTAAATTTAATCGTGGGGTGGTAGTTGTTAGCTTGTTCAATGCTAGTCCATCGCAGGGTTACCCCCAGCATATAAAATAATTCGCCGCAACCCATTTTTACACCTGAGTAGTGTGTTGCCTCAGAACACAACGAAATGGCCCAGGGCTTAGTTTGAGCCTGGAACGCTCGATCGGGAGTCCAGCGCACTAATCCTGAGGGGACTGCGCCTCCAACCATTCCAGGAGAATTGCTATTAATTTGGATTGAGAAGCATATTATAAGCATATAAGAACATATGGTTGAACTAAGGGGTCTTAAATAAAAGCTTTTCCACAACTTTTTTTTTTTACAACAAAGATCCAGTGCAAACGTTATTAACCTCGGGAGATACCATAAAATTGTTACTTAATTGGGTCTTGGTATACCTCATATCTCGATTTCTCTTTATTATCAAACATATTAGAGTGTTTCCCACGATAACTACAGTGGCTAGTATTGAGAGCATCGTTGTTACGGCAACGCCACCTGACATGACTGAAGAACGTCAATAATGACCTGTATCAAAGCAACATAAGGAGGCGTCATGTTTTAATAGCTCATTATCGTCAGCTACTTGTGCAAAAGGGATGAGAGGTAAGGGATACGATACGATCGTTATGTCGATAGTTGATATCTCTTCCACGATTCACTGGTGTGCATAAAAGATAAAGAGCACAATTTTATGGGTTCTTAAGTATATAATATCAATGTATCTTAATGTTTTGTTAATTCAATAATTTTTGAAATTTAATTTATTTTTCTATAATTTTAGATTTGCATCTGAATATTGTCATTGTTCCTGTGGTGATCCGAGGTGTTCCTGGTATGTTTTGGGTGTGTTCTTTGTTTTCTAGACACCCAGACAGACACGTGTTCTAGACAGGCACGGGTTCCAAAGAGCACGAGTTTCAGAATAACGCTTTTTTAACAGACACGGGTTTTAAGGAGGCTCAAAACGGTCTCCAGCACTTTCCAGCTCTAAAACGTTGATTGGTCGGTACTACAATTTTTTATCAGTGCTGATACAATATTAATATCAAACCAAAGATAGTATTACTAAACATCATCTTGATTTGGAAAAATCTAATTTACATTTACTTTCTACACACTAATTTGCATATGCGATTTTTTTAACCGGTTTCGTCTAAGACGATAAGGAAACCGTTTTTCGAAACAATAGGGAATAATTCTACATGTACTTGTGAACAGACCAGACTTTTTTTTCGTGGAAGTTACTAAAACGTCTGATTTGTTTACTCGTACAATAAATTCCTTATTTTTTGCCAACAGCACGATTTCCTATATAAAGTCAACAAATTTCCTGTCTTGGGGCGTAAACATTGCAACAGCAAAAAATATCACCACTAAGACGCATCAGGGCGTCAAGGCTTTCACATTATAGCAAAAGAAGATTACTCATAATGATAGTCAATCATTGAAAGCGATTGCCGTGTGACACGAAAATTTCTGGGGTGTTTAATTACGCTGATAATACTATACATGAAAAAATTACTCAATTCTGATTGGCTAAGATTCAGTTCAGTGCAGTTCAGTTGTAACACCAGTGCCAAAAGTGTAACACCAGTGCTTATTACACATCGACATTCTGGATTATGATTAGCTGAAAGACAACATGAAATTTTCTAACGTTAACGTGGTCAATTGACAGCTATCAAAACAAGGTATCCGCTGACCAGTATCACATACACCTCATCGAGATCATGTTTTTTTTAGATGACCGCTGACCAAGTTACTTTTTACCACTGTATCGCGGGCTCATATGTTTTTAATGTTTATATTTTGAATAAGTAATCATACGGTTTTTCTTGTTCAATGTGGAATTAATTTGCACTTGTGAGTTTTTCAAAAAGCTGAAATTGCTGAAAAACTCACTCGTGTAAATTAATTCCAAACTGAACTCGAAACCGTATGATTACCTGTATTAATTTTTTTGGCGTTTCGTGGGAACAAATTCGCGAATTTACCATATTTCAGACTTTTCACACAGAATGTATAATTGGAATTCGAGAAGTTTAAAAAGTGGGAACAATAAACGGCAGACCGAGTTTACAAAATACTTGGATGTTAACGATGAAATGTGTATTATATCACGATCGTGGGACAAAGAAAAAATCTTAGTCCCCGACGGGAATCAATTCGAACCCATGGTCTCCCAGATACCAGTTGGGCGCCCAATCCTACTTAATGGTCCAGCTAAAGATTCTTCCAAATAACTCATTAATACGCTTTATTTTTAAGGAATCGTGACGATCAAAAGTAAATATTGTTGGAATTAAATGCTCCATTTAGAACTTGTCCATTATTAATTTTTAATCACAGTGTTGTTATCCCGTCTCGAAAAATAACAGTTTTACTGAAGACAACTTCAACCAAGCTGTTATGATCAGGTTACAAAAACCCAACTCCGTCAAACCATTAGAATAGAAAATGTCAGCGAAGAAATCAAAAGAGAGCAATGGAACTATACTTACCTTAAAAAGCTGACGGAGAAGTTGAAATAATGATTGTAGCTATCCCGAAAAACGCGCCATTGAAAGTGTGTTCTCAATAAGAACGAAACTTATAAAATAAAAATACGAGTATGATCAAAACGTAAGCTGTTTCCTTTGCTGACCTAAAGTTCGCACAGCCGTCTTAATCTGTTAACACAGCCTTGTGGCTTTAATTGTAGTATTTTGCATACATTTTGTGAAACTTCTACTGTATTATTGTTTTCAATCAATATTATCTGCACCCAGGCTCATTTCTCTCTTTTGATCAGCTCATTACAGTTGTTTTTCATTTATTAATTTTCTAAGGGCTGGCAAAACGAGAAAACGTTTCCAGAAACACTCACATCTCACAGTGCACGCAAGTTTCTCCAATGTTTCCAAGTTTTGACATGCGGGAAGAACTGTTTACACCGTTAATTTTAGTTTCCAAAAAGCAAAATTTGCTTCCGCTACACGGCAGAAACGTTGCGTGTTTCCTCGCTTCTTGAAACCATGGTAAAACGAGGAAACAATTAATAATAAAAACATTTAATTTCTGGAAACATGTTTCCTCGTTTTTCCAGGCCTTACATTATGTAAAACCGTCCACTGTTGTGTTGTTTTTGATCTAGAAAATAGCGGTGAAGATAAAAGTTCTCAAGAAAAACACGAAAAATACGACGCTCAAAATTAAAACTTTCTGTTTGAGTTATTCATTATCTTTAATATTGTTCTAATTATTACTATTATTATTGTAATTTGTTTCTCTATTTATATTCTACCGCACACCTTGTTCAAATCACACTGAAAATGGCAGATAAATATGCCGGAACACGTTTGTAAAACTGAAGAGTGTCGTGCTAGCTCGTGTTATATTTGGAATTTATGTTGTCGATCGATATTGTCTGCGTCCAGGCTCATGTGCCTCTTTTGACCAGTTCATTACAAACGCTTTTTATTTATTACTCGTTAATTAGGATAGTAAACCAGATTTAGTCTGATTAAGAATTGCAATTTTAATTGTCTGTATACATTAAACTTCTGCGCGGCGTCTATTAATCCGTACCTTAGGATATTGGACTGGCGGAGACAAGGAGGCGACTCACTCAACGCTTTAGACTCAATTTTCATAGTGACATATCCTAACTATCCCGGACCTCCTTAAAAATTACCAATCAGAAAGCAAAGATAGTGTACAGTCTTATAATTTTATAGAGATATTAATTGTTTTTCCAGGCTGAATATTCTTATTTTTCTGTCAATTAGGCTGAAATATTCTTGCGATGTGTTTCAAGACAGTTAACATATTCTGCATATAGTAATACACAATAGTAAAATAGGATCACCATACATGTATACTCTTTTATATAAGAATATATTTTATAAAAATATCGGGCTGAAATTTGCGAAATTTTAAGAATAAACCCGAGGCTGAGATTTTGAAAAGATCATACTTTTGTGTGTTGAAAAATAATGTGTAAATACAATACAATTATATGTTTTCAACTGAACCCTTTAAAATTGACAAGCACTGGCCGTATGTTTGATGCTAAAAGCATTTATGCAAGAAGATATACACTTGTAATTGTTTCTCCAATACATTCTTAAACGGAAATGTCAATTGTAAAGTTGGCCGAAAAATCATCAAATGGAAACGACTAATAAACGTTAATAATCTATATAAGAATATAGAATGAAGTGAATTCATCACTCGATCTGTTGATGTGTCCCTTCTAGATGGTAAGATCAGCGAGCTCTGTGGCCTTCGATTCCTACGAAGGATGAACCCTGGTCATTGTGTCAACACTGGGAGTGACTTCCGGACAGATGCTGACGGAAGATAAGTACCTTAAGACGTATTCAATTGTATTGGCGCCCCAACAGATTCCAAATATGGCAGTGACAGTAACGGCCATCAAGGTAACTCGCTTCCGCACCCTCATGACACCCTGTTGAGAGAGATGCCAATTCCTATAATTCTTCTTCTCATTAAGCAAGCTTGCTTAGGTCGTTACTGAGGGCTAAGTGTGTTATAGAGAAATTTATTGTTAACTGAAAACGATATTACGGATAAA
The DNA here is from genome assembly GCF_052425735.1 of Oculina patagonica. Classification (NCBI taxonomy): domain Eukaryota; kingdom Metazoa; phylum Cnidaria; class Anthozoa; order Scleractinia; family Oculinidae; genus Oculina; species Oculina patagonica. Next base: position 29,339,150 of record NC_135769.1, read on the forward strand.
AGTGGGAAAGGAGAGGATAAAAAGGCCGGGTCTCTATATGAGGACCCTCCCGTTGTTTCGCCCCCCCCCTCCCCCCCCCCAAAAAAAAAAAAAAAAAACATGACGTTTTCCTGAATACCGGGAGGGTTTACTTACGCGAGTTGAGTACATCATCATCATCATCATCATCATCATCATCATCATCATCATCAATATCTATTTTGTAAGGCAGGTTTCGAGCGGGAGCATTCGGGACAATACCTTGTCCAACACTGAGAAAATATTGGATCGGTAATGGACCAGTCTGATTTGATGGTTTTGGTTATCTCTCTCCCCCCCCCCCCCCAAGACAACCTTATTTGTGTAACAAAAGTAACTTTGAATATTAATAAAAATAGTAATGTTGGGTTTGAATCACTTTTTAAAATCGGTAACACACTTACTATTTGTTGGTGGCTAAGATGGCTATCATCAGTACCTTTGAACCATAAGGTGTACACGACCTTGGAATATAACGCAATCATCAGTGCCAAGGGAAGAATGAGCCCCAATGCTAACCATATCCAGCTATTAGCCTTACCCATCCATCTTAGGCCAGACAGTCACACAGAAGATCCTGTTTTGCTCTTTCTTAATGTCCACGAAAAGGAAAAACGGAGTGTTAAGTACCAAGGCGAAGAGCCAGCTACTAAAAATAACCACCTAAAATAGCAAATAATTGCAAAACCTCATCTTTTTGCCGGCATTTGGAAGAGTGGTCATAAGAGCAGCTTGGGGCGTCATCAAATTTTATGTTACGAGATTAATCGTCGCCTAAAATATTGATCATAATATTTATATGAAAGTGATAAATGATCGTCGCAGTGAATTTCCAATTTATATATAATTAAGCAATTAGAATAAAGAAGCCTGAAAAAAATTCAGGTCTTCAACGGGATTCGAACCCGTGACCTCCGCGATACTGGTGCGATGCTCTACCAACTGAGCTATTGAAGCCACACATTGGTCCTAAAACCGTCTTAAATTCACATTACACGAACAAATCGTCAGACGACTTGTCCGTCTAGATGATTTGCCTGTCTTCTAGTGTGAAAGCGACCAATAGTAAGTTCTTGTTGAAAAATTCATCTTCATTATTTATCACCGAGCTTAAAATTTACCATCTTTATTATTTACAACACACTTGATGATATCGACATTGCTGATCCTAGCTGTATGCAGGACGCGTGTCACATATCAACCCAGTAAATGGCCCAGCTCACCACGAGTCTCTCCTAGCTCAGTTGGTTAGAGCGCCCAACCGGTATCTGGGAGGCCATGGGTTCGATTCCCGTCGGGGACTCAGAATTTTTCTTTGTCCCATGCTCGTGTCATTGTTGAAAAATTCATCTTCATTATGATATTATAATTGCTGCAATTGCCATAAATGTTTTTAACACCAAAGTGTTTGCTTGGTAGTCAATCAAGCACTCTACCAAGCGCTACTTTTCCTTACTCTACTATTTAAAAAGTGAAAATCACTAATGTCTAGATAAACTGACAGGCACCAAGTCGACGTTTTAAACTAAATTCTATCGAGTGCGTGTTACTATTCAGAATATATATATATTAACTGACTCGAAAAAAAAAGCAGGGATGGCGCAGCGGTGAGAGCACTCACCTCAGACGACTTGTGCGTCCAAAATCGTGTCCGTCCCGTATTCACACTAAGACGACTTGTCCGTCTCAGATGATTTGTCCGTCTCTGGGGTGAAAACGGCTAACATGTAGTGACAAACATACAATAGACACGTTTAGCCAATGCTAAGCACACAAAGTCCGTTTTCACACTAGAGACGGACAAATCGTTTAGACGGACAAATCGTCTTAGTGTGAAAACGGGACGGACACGATTTTGAACGTACAACTCGTCGGAATTTGTCTGTCGATTTTGCCGTCCAAGAAGACGATTTTTCGAGGGCGACTTGGTCGTCTAGACGGAAGAGCCGTCCAAAAACCGCCTTAAATTCACACAAGACGAAAAAATCGTCAGATGACTTGTCCGTCTAGATGATTTGTCCGTCTTCTAGTGTGAAAACGGTCAATAGTGAGTATGATATTGTATTTGCCAATTGGGTTCGCCGGTTTTCCTCCCTCCACAAAAATCAACACTTCTAAATTCCAATTCGATCGGGAATCCAAGGGCCACAGGTTTGTCAGTCTCAAGACTGTTACGTGCTACCCTCGTAAAATAAAGTCGTTTTTTTTTTTTTTTTTAAATGAACACGTCACTCTGTGGTGTGCTCGGGAAGCTCTATGTCCAGCGGTTCCGGCGTAGAATGAGCCACAGGTGCAGAGGAACCAGTGCAGCACAACATTCCTTTCATCTTTTCCCTGAATTGTTGGTTCAACAGGGCGTATACAAACGGGTTGACAGCAGAGTTGAACAAGATCATCACGTCAGCAATGGCAAGAAGGGTGGCGCCAACGTCTTCGGGTATAAAGTACGATGAGACGTAGACAAGATTGCCCGTGCCGCAGCAGATTCCAAATATGGCAGTGACAGCGACGACCATCAAGGTGACACGCTTTCGCATCCTCATCACACGCTGACATTGTTATTGAAATAAACATTGTTAGGAATGAACGTTAAAATGGCGTTTTTAAGGCTTCTTTAAGATTAAAAATTCATAAAAAAGTAATGGAGCAAGAAAAGAAAAATCTGAGACAACGTTTTTTAGACCAATATATGTAGATCAAATTCCACATAAAAGTTTAGGTTCTCACGTAAATGTGTTCTCAAATAAACCTAACGTTGCGCAACATCATCATTGCAAACAAAATGCTGACGTTGCATATTATGGTCTATATGATGCAAAAAAATCCACAATTGAATCTTTATTCAATAAGCTTTCAGAAAATATATACTTTATTGGGGTTACCATTGATGGTTTGCATACAATTTGACTTGGAACCAAAACGCCAATTTTCCTTCCGTGATACCTTAATTTTGTTGAAAGCGATTTTGTGGTGTTGTTTTTCAAAGTGGCTTATTTTCAGACGGAAATGTGTGTCTCAAAAGTAGGCTGATCGTATATACATATAGTTACAAAGATTTTGTGCATGAAGTGCATAGCCGCCAAATAAACATGAAACTTTCCTAAGCATAAGCACCACAAGGTAAACAGCAGGAAGCCAACACTTAGATATACTTACTTTATGTTGCTGGGTTACTAGGCCGTTGCCATTGCGTTTGAACCACAAAGCGTACACGACTCTGGAATACAGCCCAATCATCAGTTTCAATAGAAGGAATGTTCCGACAAGCCACGCTAAGATATAAGCCTTCGCCATCCAACCTTCTGGCCAGAGTTCCACGCAGGTGTTGCCGCTCTTCGTCTTCACAACCTCATCTACAACAGGAGCCCATCAACTGGAGCCTCCATACGTACTGTACCCTTGAGTCAACCCTTTCCCGTATATTTTTATTTTTAGAAACACATTTCCCGCGAAATCATTGCTCCTGCGGTCAGACCACATGCAGCGCAGCTAGGGCGACGATGTAAAAAAAAAAAATGGCGGTCAATGTCGTACGTACATTTCCTGTCCGTTTTCCTTTATAATTTTATCTACTTTCCTGATTTTACAGCCGAGAGAGCCTGGTTTACTCGTGAATGAATAACGGTTAAAAGTTAATTAATAAACCACTTTTTTGTCCTTGAAACTGAAGTCAGTTTAGTCATGGCGTTGATCGGGGGTTGATCGGAAATGTGTTTTTGCTTCAGTTGCTTGTTTGAATCGTTCCGATTTCTGGTTTGCACGGACTTATTACATGCAGTGTTAGACGTAGACAGTACTGTGAGATTTGACGCTGGATTTGTAAGATCTATTCCCGAACGAAAGCAGAAATAATTTAATATGGCCGAGCTGTAGCGAACGCGTGTTCTTTGATACGGCGACAAACACTATAAACGTGATGCTTCGATGCAAATCTTGACTATCCGTATGCTCCAAGATCCAGCTAATATAAGATCATCATGCTTCGAATAAAACCTCAGGAAAATGATATGTGTTTGTGTCTTCTAAAGTCCAGCAACTGGAATTATGGCAGAGATCGTTGAGTCGCTGTTGCAGAGGTGAGATATTGCGCATCTTACAATTTTAAAATTATACGCGTACAGGCCAACGGCCTGAATGTTACGTCTTTCTTCGGTTAGAGACCGTGCGATCCGCTTATTTCAATCCCCGTACATTTCATTTCTTTCGCTTTGTATGTTTCCAAAGAGAACTCTTGTACTATCTAAAGCCGAACGGGTCGTTTAGCCGGAACGGCTGTTTAGATTCTAATGTTTGTCTAGTGCCTTCGCCACGAAGGACCAAACCTGTCAACCCTAAGCGTTCACAAGCTAGCGCTTGTCTGAATTATTGTCACTCAGAGTTTTGAATGCCTTGTAGAATTTGATTTGCAATGTGTTGGTACAGGCCAAAGTGCGTACCTTGTTTATAAATTTATACCATTGTTACGTTCGTTTGGTGTGAATGTTTACAACCCAGTAAAATTTATTGTTCGCAACAACGATTAGAATTAGAATCGATCAAGCTTTTATCAAGCTGCCTTCTTATCAGAAGAATTACACGGCAAATAATATTGACCGATCTGTTACGCCTACCCATCATCTTTTCAAAATATATTCGTAATTTCGCAGTTGCGAGATCGGTCTCGGCGCCTTTCGATTCGAATAATTGCTCTTACTTTTTTTGACAGACCTGTACAAAATTCCGCAGTTTTTTTTAGTCATAGCATTACTTGATGTCATCCTTTGAAGAAATACTGAATTCAGACGACGAAAAGGAACATCATTCTGCAGTCTTCCGTTCTTTAATATTTCGCCATTGTTTTAGATATCACAGCTTGCGTAGCCACAGCGGAATGCAACAAATGATTGACAGAGGCGCGAAATCTCCCGCGAGAGACCCCGGGAGATTAGTTCTAAAAATAAATTAATACGGGAAAGGGTTGACTCCAAGGGTTAGTATGGGAGATGAAGGCTCCAGTTCATGGGCTCCTGTCTACAAGCAATATCGGCAGATCGATTATTAAGGCGAAGCCCCAAGTAGCAGGAATAATCACCTAAAATTGTAAAGTATGAATCTTGTTATATTGATAAACCTACCATATGTGGCAATCGTTATAGGTTTAAGTTATTGAATGGGGTTAAATAGTGTTAGAAATGAGCCGACCTTAGTTGAATTAACTCTTGTTCAGGTCGATTGTGTTTAAATCACAATCACGCATGGTTGCTAGGCTATTGACTTTAATAACGTACATGTAATCGACAAGGGAAATGTCCGCGTTAGGGACGAGTCATAAATCCGAGGGGGGGGGGGGGGGGACTTTTTTTAAGTTCTGATTTTCCGTGGCCCACCCCCGAATTATTTGAAAAAATTGGGGCGGGCGGCCCACCCCTGAAATGGCACAGGAATTGAATTATAATGATACTGAGGGTGCGTTTCTTTGGGAAAATCCAAAGTTGGATCATTGATCTCAGATCACACGGATACTTTACTCCCAAAGAAACGAAGAATCCGAAAACGGATTTTTTGCCATGACAACCCCGTAAACACATTTCGCACAGAACATAAAATATCAGCACAAATTTACTTTTCGTCGAATGTATCCTAGCTAAAATAATTTAAGCATACAAAATCTTTTACAAAAACCACCCGTCGAAGTAGGTCTTCTTTAGCGTTAAGCACAATGTGGCGAGAAAGCATCTGAAAGCGAAGAATGATTGCGAAATTATCAGTACAAATTTAACTCGTGACAATTTCAAAAGGATACAGCTTCCGTAGGCACACAGTGGCTGTTCTAGAAAACCTGTATCCCGTTTAAAATGATACTACATACCTATCTGAAGCTACCGTTTCCTTTTATCGTGAAATATTTTTGTATTTTGATCGAAATAACCGCCTAAAACTTACCGTATGGCAGTGTTTACAAAGAGCGAACCTGTATTTTCACAGCAAAGACCGCTGGGCCAAGGTACTTTTTTCGAATCCTTTCCCAAAGAAACGCACGGATCATGAATCCTAAAAATCCGGATTCAGATATGATCTGAGTATCCACTCGAAGTGTGGATTCTTCAGATCATTGATCCAAGATTAATCCATTTTCGGATATAGGTAAAGAAACGCAAAATCCGTTTTTGGATCAAGAATCCGGATTTGGATTTTTCCCAAAGAAACGCACCCTGAGTGTGTACATTGCCTGGTGTTAATTTGGTGAGCATAGCATAAGTAGTCTGAAAATTACAGAGGACTTTCCTGGTTCCAAGTACAAAAAAGCCCGGTCTGAATAAGGTTAGACAGCAATTCAACCTTGTCATCCAAACTCACCTTTAGTTTTCGATTTATGAAGTTAAATTTGCTGCCATGAGGATTGATCACTGCATTATATCGTTCAATGGTAATTAAAACCAGAGTAACAACTGAGAAACCTGATCCAGCAAACGAGATGAATCCACCTGTCACGAGTTTGCATAAGATCGTACCAATCACCCCGTCTGGATGGTGAGCGAAAGGGAGTTGGTAGTAAACTCTGGGGATGATAAACACCGCGTAAATGATATCCGCTAAAGCCAGGTTCATAAGGAGATAATTAATAGGAGTCCTACGGAATTGAAAAGCAATTGATATCTATGATATCTATGGCAGATAAAGGAAGACGCACGGTCATATGCAAAAAGTCTTCCGGATCCATATTGGAATGATCGATAGCAATTTAAATTTACAACTCGGCTATCTAAAATAATCTAGCGGGATACAACTAAATTGGATTAATTGGATGATGATGATGATAATTGTAATAATTAACAATTATCCTGCGAAATCGCGCGTAAAATCGCCTGATACTTATCCGACGAGGCCGTAGGCCGAGTTGGCTAAAATCAGACGATATTCCGCAAGATTGAGCAGGATTATTGTTTTATTGTTTAACAAATGGTCAACGAAACACATTTTGCAGACAGAAAACTGTAATTATGCAGCGATTTACAAGTTTTCGGACGAATCTTCGCAACCTACGTATATCGCAGGATATCTGTTATGTACGGATGACAGATAACGTTCACATTTTGACCATAAAAATTTGGGCAGCGCGCGTATGTGTTGAATAATAACCTGCCATAAACTATAAATGCTGCGAGCAACACTTAACAAATATTGAGCGAGTGCAATTTTTGTCTTTGCAAAAAAGGTAGGAATCATTATCGGCGTCTAGCTTAAAAACCCACTGTTAACTATTTTAGCCTCGACATACCTCATATCTCGATTTCTCTTTATGATCGCACAAACAAGTGAGTTCCCCACGATATCTACAACGGCGAGTATGGAAAGTACCGTCGTTATGGCAACACCAGCTGATTCAGACATGATCGAAGACCGTCAATGTTAGTTTCGTGACCTGGAGAAAAAAACAAAATGCGCGTGATTGTAACAATTGATAAATGCTAATGACAAGATAAAAACAGATAACGGCTAAATGCGTACAAGACGGAAAAAAATGTTTTCAAAGAGACGCACAATTCAAATACACACGTCTCAGACAGGCATGCGTTCCGGACAAAGATCCAATAGAGAGGTTAAGCATGACGGTAACGCCAGACGGCAAACGGCAAAGACAACTTCTGACTTTGAGTTATTTTCTTCTGATCCGTAAATTAAGCACACAAAAATGGAATAACGTCTCCTACAATTCATTGCAAATACAAATAATTTCACTCTGCTGTACACACAACGGAAGAGAGACGGCAGAAGTTTCATTTTTGCCTTTTGCCGTTTGCCGTAGACGTCATGCTTAACCTCTTTATTACCGATAGACGCGCGTTCTAAAGAGGCATTCACATTCTAGAGAGACTCTCAGTTAAGAAAAGGAACGCAAATTAAACCCTCTTGAAATTTACTCAATCTAAGATAACTTAAAGTAAGCAAATGTTAGTTTTTGTTATAATTTTGTTTTATGTCAGAGCGGCGAGTTAAACAATGACCACCAGTTGTCGAAGAAAGCAACACAAATTGTTGTTTCAGAATGTGAATAAAAAACACCCATTAATTTTCTAAACATCGTGTAAAGTTCAAGGATAAAGAATCAGAATTTACTGCTTACTTTCAATAACACCATTTGATCATTTCCATTTAATCATTTCAACGGACCTATCAAGAAAATAGAATCCCATTTCAACTGGTTCAAAAGATCATATATGTTGGTTGTGATTGGTAGATTTCGACCCGTTTTGTGTGTTTCTGTTTCTCAAGTTTTATTGACTATTGCAATCGTTGCAGCAAACACCAAGTTAACTAAAATTTCCACGTCGCCGGGTTATGGCCCAATCGTGTGAAACTGTTTCTTTGTTCTTTCGTTACGTCTTTTTTTTTAAGAAGGACAAACATTTACAGAGGTGAAATGTCTGATGCTGCTTTTCATGGATTTTCCTTGAATGTCTAAAGATGTAGGCACATTTTTTTGATAAAAATTAAGAAATTAGACCGTATGCTGAAAATACGATAACATGCACTAAATGTGTGTTGTTTATAATGCATTACTCATGAATACAGCGCTTTATTTTTAAAGCATCTTAATGATAACGAGAAAGGTATACATTACTGGAATTGAATGCCCTATTCAGATCTGTTCTAAATTTAATTTATTATCACCGTGTTCTTATCCAGTCTCGGGAAAATAACAGTTTACTAAGGGCAACATCGACCAAGATGTTCAATATCTGATAATCAAAAGCCGAGTCCGTAAATTTATAAGAATAGAAAATGGCGAGTTAACCGAGTTATAACCGGGTTAAAAAATGTCTAGTGCGGCCGCGTATTTGGAGAGTTAACAGACTCTTAACAAGGCTAGCGGTTCCGATGGAAATTAATCAAAGAACAATGGATTTTTTAACTGGGTTAGGTTAATTCTAAACTACCTTTCTGGGTCGTTTTACCCAGGTTAGTGGTTTCTTATCAGATTCAACTATTGTTTTATTTGCCAAATGTGTCAATCATGTCCATGTAAGAGAAGATATTCTCAGTTTCCATCACACGCAAACATGGCTTTCGGACACAATTCGTGGCTTAATTCTATCTCATGGTTTCTGATGATCTCTTCCGTCTCTTCGCCAATTCCTTGGAAAAACGTGCACTTGAAGGTCTTGAAGGCGATTTCGATATGACGATGAAAATTAGAAAGACTGCTGAAGATCAACATATTCGAAACAACTGCGCTTGACATTTGCGTAGAACGCATTCGGAAGAAATAGAACGGTGTGAGCCGAGAATGCATTGAAATAAATCTTTTAGCAGGAGAGGAAATGAGCAAGTAATAGAATTATCATGAAAGCCAACCGGTTTTTGCTTGTTTATCAAATAGCTTAATCATGACATCACTTCAGTCTGGTCTGATCGTAATGCGGCCGCTAAAAATATTTAACCGAGTTAGTTTGGGTAACAATACTTTAACCGAGTTAAGTTTTGTGGAAATTTTTAACCGGGTTTCTAAAAAATTAACCCAGTCAACTCTCTAAGTGCGGCCGCGGCCAATGTCTGCCAACAAACCAAAAAAGAAAAAAATGATCCTTACCTTAAAAAGCTTAAGGAAAAGTTTAAATGATTACCGTAGCTATCCGGTAAGATGCATCACTGAGATGTTTTCAATGAAAACGGAACGTTACGAATCGAAGAAAAACAGTTTAGAGAAGATACACGTTGATTTTAACATAACAAAGTATAACTTCTTCGCACATGTTTCTTTAGGAGAACGCCAATCATTTGCTTCTCGTAGTATTAAAATTTTAACATGTTTTGACAACTTAAATTTGTTATACGATATTTGAATGACTAATTACTGAAAAGGTCGCAACCATATTGAAAACTGGCCTAGTTTTCCTTTTCCTTCAAACACTTGTTTTTTTAGAAGCTTGCTTTTTGTCCGCATTCTAAGTACAGAGCGACATGAAGAGGTAGGTAAATGTCAACAAAACAAAATACTAAGAGTATGATCAAAACATAAGCTGTTACTTTAGCTGGCCTAAAATTCGCGCAGCCGTTTTTATCTGTGAAGATTCCCTTGAGGTTTTAATTGTAGTCTAGATCTTTTGCATACATCATGCAAAACGTCCACCGTTTAATTGTTTTTAACTATATTGTTTGCGTCCAAAAACTTGTCTCTCTTTTTGATCAGTTTATTTACGTTTAGAACTGCAGTTTTTTTTTTAATTAAAATTGTCGTCAATGTCAAGCTTCTGCTCGTCCATAAATTTAAGCCCTGGAACATTGGACAGGTGGAGACAAGAGGGCAACTGACGTTTCAGGCTAAATTATCATAATAACTCTTAACCACCCCCTCACCCCCTTTACAATAAACCATATCAATACAATGGTCAGCTATACCAAGGGAGGATGAGGTGACAGAGAGGGACTTAGAGAGCGTTGGCCGGGATATGTCAAAGACAGAAAAGTAATATTTAGATATGCGGACGTCAACAAAAGCGTAGTTCCGGTTCTAGTAAAGTCAATAAATCGGGCCAGCGTGACATTTGTTTTACCGGCTTATCAATAGTCCGGGAGCTAGGAGCAGAGAAATGATGATTTGCACTTCAAGATTACTGAAGAAGTTTGACAGCGGATTTCAATAGATTAAAACCTCCTCTTTCACGCTAGGTAGTTTGTGGTTTTAAATTGTGGTATACGTTTTGAGTTATAGCTGTGTTTTTTGTCAGTGGGTACAGGTCAAAAACGGTCTTACATGAGAACGAGGCTGAAACTGCCAATTAATTTATTCATAGAAACTTATTAAATAAGAAAATAAATGTTATCCAGATAACTGATAGGACTCTATGAAAGTCGATTTTATGGAAAGCATCGCGGCTTGCAAAGAAGATATCGATTTGCCCAAAGTGTCATGCAACACCAGCTGATCTGGACATGATCGAAGAACGTTCAAAATTCGTGACCTGGACACAATCAATATGCGCGAAGTCTTAATTAAAAGTTGATAAATACATACGTACATACATACATACAAACATACATACATACATACTAACATACATACATACATACATACATACATACATACATACATACATACATACATACATACATACATACATACATACATACATACATACATACATACATACATACATACATACATACATACATACATACATACATACATACATACATACATACATACATACATACATAACCAAAAAATAGGTCACCAAGGGTGACATGAGTCTAATGCCGTATGGCATAGTGATACATATTGCGCGGTTTTCGTAAGCCGGTTAAAATTGGTTAGAGGTTTGTGTTCGGGAGTTTAATTTAAAATGCTTATAGCAAGCTAGGGGCATCGTGGATGATTATGGATGAAAACGAAACAGTCATAAATGTTATATGCTTCACAAAATTTAAAGTATGAACAGGAGTTGATGTTACTTCTTCCGTATTGTCCGTAAAAGCAGAAACGATTAAACATTTGGACAAGATTGCGTGACGATTTACAAAAAGCATGTTCATTACAACAAGGGTTGAAGAACTTCACATCGTTTTCTTTCAGATTTTTCACCATTTTGATGATGACTCTTGAAACAGATTTTGCAATAAAAGCACTTGAAATAGTGACTGTTACTCCATTGTACTGTAAGCACTTAGTGACAGATTTTCCTAAAAACGGGTGTAAATGCTCACGTCAATATAATGATGACCTTTTGAACGCTGGAAACTAGGCAATTATTATCGAGCTACCATACACAGGAGCGAAGACTGTTTATCATGATGTACAAATTTCGCGAATCATCACTTCCATATCAATGTAACCATTTTATGATTTTTCTAGCTGTAAGAAGAACTTAAGATCTCTGAGAGTCGTAAAAGCATGAAATTCGATTTCAGTGTATGGCAAAGGCCGGGACAGTGTAATACTGCAAAGCGGCCAAACAAACGCATTTTGATTTAGTCGCGTAACTTGATTTACATTTATCCATGTACATCTTTTATTTTTGAAGGTTTTTGTTTGCACTGTAAAGAAAAAATTGGTCAAAATTCGAATGACTTAAATACAAAAACCGAGGTAAAGTTTTCTATTTTTTAAAACAAAATAAATATTTGGTCGCATTGTGTAAATAAACGCGAGTCGCCGTCGAAATATTTTTTCTCAAAGACGTCTTGCTTTTTAAGCAAGACGAAAACACAAGTGCTTAACTGAACTGAAAACGAAGATTTATTTTCACAAAAAGCTTACAAATGTCTTAACTGGAAAATTATTTCGTCCTGTTCAAGTGTTGAATAATCGTGACTTGAGAAAGAACTTTTAATTATGCGTGGGAACACGTGTCGCTGATTGGCTGTTTTTAATTGAAACTAATCGTGCGTGTCCGTACGGAGTCCGTTCTTGCAGCTGATCATTGTTTTCTACATTACAGCGAACGATTATCGATCCCGAACCATTCCCTTGGGATTGCTAACAGCTTTTTTCATATAACAAAGAGTCTAATGCGCATGCGCAAAGCGCACGCAAGCATTAGACTCAAAAATGGAGTGAAATTCTCATCTGCTACAAAGTGCTCAATAGCTGAACTAGAGCGGTGAATAACAGTAAAATCTCAAGAGTTAGTTTGTATGGTCATTTATTCGCTACTCTGAGTTTGAGTATGACATAAGTATGACATCAAGTGGCGCAAAGTTAAACAGGCTAGATCTTATTCGAATATGACCAAGAGATGTAATTTGTGTTTGTGGGAGAAATTTTTCATTTTATGTAAACCGGAAATGTCAACTCTGAACAGCAGAAATGAGCTTGTATCGTGTTGCAGACATGCTAGGAAATTCTTGCTGAAAAACGTTTTTTAACTAGTGTGTGATAAAGTTCTCGCGTGACGTGACATGTGACACGCAATGTATTGTTTTGTTCTGAATTTTCAAATATCTTTGAATGTAACCGTTTTTTTCTGGCAGTCGCCTGATGATTGCCTCACATGAGGCATGAAACTCAGAGTAGCGAATAAATGACCATATAAACTAACTCTTGAGATGTTACTTTTACATACATACATACATACATACATACATACATACATACATACATACATACATACATACATACATACATACATACATACATACATACATACATACATACATACATACATACATGCATGCATGCATGCATGCATGCATGCATGCATGCATGCATGCATACATACATACATACATTATTATCTTTGCCCATGGGGGCTTTTCGAAGATAATATACCACTAAAATCAATAATATTACATTCTACTAAATGCTAATGGAAAGTGAAAAAATTATAACGGGTAAACGCGTTTAACATAGATTTACCTTTCATGAAGACGCACGTTTTCAAGACACACGTTTCAAACAAGGCAAGCGTTCCAGACAAAGACCCATTACCGAACCATTACCGAAGTTGTAAAGAGGCATGCACATACTCCATAGAAACTTTCGGTAGAAAGACGAACGCAACTTAAACCCACTTGAAATTTAGTCGATCTGTAACAAATGTTTCTGTTTGTTATAATTTTGTCATATGTCAGAGCGACGACAAAGTTTTTTATTTATTCTATTTTCTCAGAGAATGAGTATTGCAGTGTAGCAGATGTGAACGGAAGCGGAAGTTGTCCAGCGCGTGGACAAAAAATGTGTGGACGGAAGTTGTAGAATGGAAGTCATTTTACATGCTACCCCGCCCCCCTAAGTAACGTCAAAAATAACTTCAATGAAGCTCAGATACAAATATGAAAAGAAATGAAATCCTTGTACAGTGTAATAAATAAATTTACGTCAAATCACAATTTCGGAACTTCTAAAATGGGAAATGTGAATCAAGAAACTGAAATGTTGCCACCTAAGAGGACCCGTCGTGGCAGACGAAGTAATTAAAAAAGCAGCTATTTCAAAGAACGTCTATGGTTTCGTTTTCAAAAGCATAGTAATTTATTCTTTATTCTCTTGTTAGTGGAATTTCCCCTAAGGCACGATCGAAAATTTACGATACCAAGTCAGGTTGAAAAAAGATATATTTATACTTTACTATTAAGAGTGTTGACGTACCTTTATTTTTGGTTCATGTCGTTCATGGTGCGTACGTGTAAACATACATGTCAGCGTGTTCGCCAACTGAAAACGTCACAAGCCAAAATACGGTCTGTTTAAGCCCGTAAAATGGTAAAACATTCCTTAAGCTCGTTCATGCTGCGAAGCACGCAATAAACGATCGCGATAATGAACATTGTAGAACGTGGGATCGACAAAAAACCCCTAAAACGACGAAATGACCCAAAAGGACAACAAAAACCAAGCAAAGTAAGTATATTTTCTTTATTTTATTGAACATAAGATAAATTTTATTTTGTTAAGCGTCAGTTATTTTTATTTCCATACAATGTCTTTGGAGCACTTAATTCTAAACCACCTGCTACTGTAACACAACACCGCGTACCTCAGGGAGTTACGTTCCACTTAGCTTCGTGTTCTTACTTTGTTTGAATTTCCCAAGAAAATCACCTACACACCATTTCTTTTACTCTTCATTCGCGTTTTTAAACCCTTTCTTGCCAATTTTTTAGCTGCTTCAGTACTAATTAAATCAACTATTAGCAATTTTAGTGTATTTCGTAGTTATGTCGCAATTTTACAATTTCGGTGTGATCATGACATTTGATCAGATACATGACAGGAGTGTCTTCAGTACATTTTTTACACTATCCTTCTATAGCTTGTGCACCAACAAATGGTTTATTTTATGTTGTAAAGGACCAGATTTTGTTATTACTCCGTCATGATTTATGGGAATAGGTAATGACAGCTGAAATGGTGAATGTCTTTTTTCACAGTCACCCAGATTCTGTGAAGCATGTTACACTCTGGGGGTGATTCTAATGAAGAAGAATGAACCCTGGTTTTAAATAAAAGACACCTTGAAACCCCAAAATGACATACTAGCACTAGTGGTGGTCTCACCATCCTTTTTGCCCAACTGTTGGATTTTAGCGGTTAGTGTGTTAGGCTATGGCCAACTTAATAAAACTAATCCAATTTAAACTAAACCAAGAAGGCTATGGCCATCCAATCATTTACCTTTTAAAGATTTTCTTCAATGAGTAACAATTGGCTATTCCAACTTGGCCCCCTGCTATTTCAAACTGTTACTTGTCTCCCTTTAGCACGGTCAACATTCAGTTTATTTAACACAAGACCTATACGCAAGACCTATACCCTATACGCTTTGCTCGCGTCTAAAAAAATCTGCAAATCTTTGAGCAAGTTTATGCTGATATAGATTAGTTATGTGTTCTACAGGTACAATATGCCTTGTATACTGAGCTCAAAGGACAACAACCTCTTGTGTCGGCATTTTCCATTATCGGACACCACGATCCTTGGCAAGGATTTTTCAGGTAATGAAGTAGAGATTGGAGGAAATATTGAGGCAGATGTTTTGAGGTTCGAATCGGCTGTTTAGCAAATCGACCACATTTTTCCATCATCTGGCGGATTGCTTAGATTCTAGCACTTATTTGAATACTTAACTCATTAGAAGTGCTAAGTGATCCACTTACGTTTATTGTATTACCCATACATATCTCCTTTGCCGCAAATTCGCTGTGTACATTACAACGACCTGCTCCCATCTGGCTTCAGTTGGTTAGAGCGACGATAACATGTTACTGACATCATAGGATCAAACATTTTCTCTGTACTCCTGGGGGTCCTTATTTATAGTGCGCGTAATCCAGGGCAATTTTACTGTCCTTATTTCATAACTGACATTCATTAATGACATTATTCAACAAATGAATGCGTTTATTTTATTATATCTTCCTCTAAGCCTTTCACCTACCGTCCCTTCCCCCTCGCATATTTGATACGTAAGCTTACCCCCCCCCCCCAACCTCGTCTCGCACTCTCATGGGTAAGGCCACTCCTTAGCCTCCTTTCTCAACGCTTTGGTGGTGTTGTTGGCCGTGAGAAGTTCAAGGTGAATCATCGGCAAAATGGGCTCTGTCACAGGCCGCCCAGTAAGTGCAGGGCCGAAGCAAGACCAGAGTCGCTTAAAAACTGTCTTGTCAGGATCTTTTTAGACTTCATCGTCAAAGAAAGCTTAGTTTCTATTCGAGACAAACTGAAGGTGCAGAACAACGCAACCACGAAGGCGAGGGAGAGAACAAGAAAGGAAATACAGTAACAGCCACTTGCAACTCGTTTGTCCTTGCAATAAATTATTTGTCTAAAATATAAGAAGAACAATTTTTAATCGGAAGAGAGTCAATTGACAAAACAGCTCGTGCAAAATGTAACGTGGTTTACGTTTTGAAAATGTAATTAGTTCCTTTCGTTAGCTCTTGTTACACGTTTATCTGCTCGGCAACTGTCCAAGATCACTTAAAACCGGTGATGGTGGTTAAGTGATGTTATTAGGAAAACTTCACCTAAAAAGTCCGTCACCCCGGTGTCTCTACCAGTCTAATATCGAAAGATTTGGATTGTGTGACAAACATAAGAGTGACATTTGAACGGTAATTAAAATTGCCGTTCTAAAGCATGCATGTATGCAGAAAGAACTACAAATAAAACAACAGGGCATTTTTCACAGAAAAAAAAAGCTGTGCGAATTTTATATGTTCGTGCTCACCGTTTGGTTATACACTCTTTTTTTATAAGGATATTGTTTTCCCGGCCTAGGCTGAATATTGTTATTTTTTTATGTCGAATTAAGGCTGAAAATATTATTTTGAATAATTGTTAGATTGTATTGTATTTACAAATTTTCAACACACAAAATATATTCTTTTCAAAATCTCAGCCTTGGGTTTTTTCTTAAAATATTCTTAAAATTTTGCGAATTTCAGCCTCGATATTCTTAGAAAGTATATTCTAATAGAAAAACAGTGTATATATTTATATATATTCGTTTACCCCTACTACATGCCCTGTCATTAGAATGCGAGCAAAAACCAAACTTCAAAAGGAAACCAAGTGTTCAAAGAGAAAAGCAGGTGTACATCATAATAAAGACCGTTTTATATGGTTGCGACTTTTTCATTGATTAATTATTTAAATTTGGTATGACAAAGTCAAAGTTTCATTACATTTTGAAAATTTCCATACTACGTGAAGGAAATGATTGGCTTTCTTCTAAATAAACATGTGGGCGAAACTGACTTTTTGTAATGTTAAAATCACTTTATAAATAAGAAATCATCTGCAAACTGTTGTGCTTTTTTTAAGTTCCGTTCTTACTGAAAACACCACCTCAACGATGCATTTCCAAGGGACCCGCAAAAATCATTTAAACTTCTCCTTCAACTTTTAAAGGTGAGGATCGCTTTTCTGTTCGTGTTTGATTTGTTCGCTAACATTTTCTCTTTTCTAAAAGATTTGACGGAATTGGCTTTTGATTATCAAATATTGAAAATCTTGATCCATGATATTTTTCTCGGGATGAAAAATTCGGTCTCACATCGGCCACACATCGACCCCATATCGATGCTACATCGACCTCACATCGACCTTATATCGACATGAATGTGGTTGTGGAGAAGGTGGTGTGGAGGAGGAGGAGGAGAAGGAGGAGGAGGAGGAGGAAGAGGAAAAGGAGGAGGAAGAGGACGCGAGGGACGAGGAGGAGGAGGAGGAGGAGGAGGAGGAGGAGGAGGAGGGGGGGGGGAGGAGGAGGAGGAGGAGGAGGAGGAGGAGGAGGAGGAGGAGGAGGAGGAAGAGGAGTTGGAGGAGGAGGACGCGAGGGACGAGGAGGAGGAGGCAAAAATAGAATTGTGGTGGTGGTGGTGGGAATGATGGTAGTGGCATTGCTTATGGTGCTGGATGAGGAGTTTAAGGATAGAATTATGGTGCAAAAATTATGGTGCAAAAATAGAATTGTGGTGGTGGAAAACAACAGAATTGTGGCGATGGCGGTGGTGGTGGTCATGGTGGTGGTAGATAAGGAGGAGGAGGAGGAGGAGTTAAAGAATTTGCGTTTACCCGTTATCTCTTTTCCACTTTCCATTAGCATTTATCAATTATTAATTCAGATTTCGCGCATATTGTTTGTGTCCAGGTCACGAAATTAACATTGACATTCTTCGATCATGTCCGGATCAGCTAATGTTGCCATAACAACGGTACTCTCCATACTCGCCTGTATAGATATCGTGGGGAACACTCTCGTTTGTTTGATCATAAAGAGAAATCGAGATATGAGGTATGACAAGACTAAAATAACAAACAGTTGGGTTACAAGCTGTGATTCTTATCTTTTTCCTTTGAAAAAACGACTTCAATAAGGCAGAAAACAAATAGTCGGTACGTAACTTTAGTGAATAGCCTCGAAAACGGGAAATAACAGAAGGGAAGTGAACTTTTTAGAAGGGAATCCAGCGTTAAATATTAGTTTGTGAACACTAAAAAGAAAACGAAAATCTAACTATCGCTTGCAATATGTCAAAATTTCCAAATTGTACTCACTCAATATTTGGTAAAGTGTTGTTGGCAGCATTTATAGTTTATGCCAGTTAATTATAATTATCGTCGTCATTCAAATTAGTAGTAAACTTGCTAGATTATTTTAAATAGCCGAGTTGCAAATTTATATTGCTATCGATCATTCTAGTATGGATCCTGTTTTATTTTTATTTTTGCATATGCGTACACCTTACAAAGCAGTGCGTCTTCCTATATCTGTCATTTCCGTTCTAAATATAGATATCAAACGCTTTTCAATTCCGTAGGACTACCATTAATTATCTCCTTATGAACCTGGCTATAGCGGATATCATTTACGCGGTGTTTATCATCCCCAGAATTTACTATCAACTCCGTTTCGCTCACCATCCAGACGGGGTGATTGGTACGATCTTATGCAAACTCGTGACAGGTGGATTCATCGCGTGGACTGGATCGGCTTTCTCAATTGTTAATCTGGTTTTTATCACCATTGAACGATATAATGCAGTGATCAATCCTCATGGCAACAAATGGAACTTCCTAAATCGCAAATTGAAGGTGCGTTTGGGTGACAAGGTTTAATTGCTGTTTAACCCTTAATTCAGACAGGGCTTTTTTTGGACTTGGAACCAGGAGAGCCCTCTCTTATTTTCAGACCACTTATTCTATGCTCACCAAATTAACACCAGACAATGTACACACTCAGTTTCATCATAATTTAATTCCTGTGCCACTCCAGGGGTGGGCCGCCCTAATTTTGTCAAATAATTCGGGGGTGGGCCACAGAAAATCAGTACTTAAAAAGAAAAAAATTCATAGCCCTCCGCCAGCCCCCCGCCCCCCTGTACTTTATGACCCGTCCCTAACGCGAACATTTCCCTTGTCGATTACATGTACGTTATTAAAGTCAATAGCCTATCAACCATGCGTGATTGTGATTTAAGGAACCTTTAGACACTATCAACCTGAACAAGAGTTTATTCAACTAGGAGTCGGCTCATTTCTAACACTATTTTTTAACCCCATTCAATAACTTAAACCTATACATGCAATTACCAAACGGTAGGTTTATCAATATAACAAGATTCATACTTTACAATTTTAGGTGATTATTCCTGCTACTTGGGGCTTCGCCTTAATATTCGATCTGCCGATATTGCTTGTAGATGAAGTTGTGAAGACGAAGAGCGGCAACTCCTGCGTGGAACTCTGGCCAGAAGGTTGGATGGGGAAGGCTTATATGGTAACGTGGCTTGTCGGAACATTCCTTCCATTGATACTGATGATTGGGTTGTATTCCAGAGTTGTGTGCGCTTTGTGGTTCAAACGCAATGACAACGGCCAAGTAACCCAGCAACAAAAAGTAAGTGTACCGTATTTACTCGAATAAGCGCCGCCCCCGAATAAGCGCCGCCCTCGAATAAGCGCCGCATTTGGGATAAAAAAGTTAATAAGGGCCGCCCCCGAATAAGCGCCGCAGTCTCGATGCGGCGCTTATTCGAGTAATTCCGTTTAACTAAAAACAGCCCTACAAAGCAACTCAAAAACAAACTTGGACATTTGTTTCTATCATAACCGATGTTTTGCAGTTCAAAGTGATTGTTTTACCGCTCGCCCATTAGTTTTTCTATCCAACATTCTTTCAACGCGTAGTTCTGTAAATGATGTGAAGGCCGCGTAAATGTTGCCAGGACAGCTAGCGCCACTTCTCTCTTCAGAAAGAGACGAACTGATTGTCAATCAAAAGACGCTATTTTCAGTTAAATAAGCACCGCCCGCGAATAAGCGCCGCAGTCTCGATGCGGCGCTTATTCGAGTAATTCCGTTTAACTAAAAACAGCCCTACAAAGCAACTCAAAAACAAACTTGGACATTTGTTTCCATCATAACCGATGTTTTGC
Source organism: Oculina patagonica (assembly GCF_052425735.1). Taxonomy (NCBI): domain Eukaryota; kingdom Metazoa; phylum Cnidaria; class Anthozoa; order Scleractinia; family Oculinidae; genus Oculina; species Oculina patagonica. Next base: position 29,359,529 of record NC_135769.1, read on the forward strand.
AGTTCAAAGTGATTGTTTTACCGCTCGCCCATTAGTTTTTCTATCCAACATTCTTTCAACGCGTAGTTCTGTAAATGATATGAAGGCCGCGTAAATGTTGCCAGGACAGCTAGCGCCACTTCTCTCTTCAGAAAGAGACGAACTGATTGTCAATCAAAAGACGCTATTTTCAGTTAAATAAGCACCGCCCGCGAATAAGCGCCGCAGTCTCGATGCGGCGCTTATTCGAGTAATTCCGTTTAACTAAAAACAGCCCTACAAAGCAACTCAAAAACAAACTTGGACATTTGTTTCCATCATAACCGATGTTTTGCAGTTCAAAGTGATTGTTTTACCGCTCGCCCATTAGTTTTTCTATCCAACATTCTTTCAACGCGTAGTTCTGTAAATGATGTGAAGGCCGCGTAAATGTTGCCAGGACAGCTAGCGCCACTTCTCTCTTCAGAAAGAGACGAACTGATTGTCAATCAAAAGACGCTATTTTCAGTTAAATAAGCACCGCCCTCAAATAAGCGCCGCACTTGATGCGCGAAAAATTTTAAAAGCGCCGCGGCGCTTATTCGAGTAAATACGGTATCTTAGTGTTGCATCTCTCCCTTTTAATAGTTCTGTTATGCTAAGGAAATTTCCATGTTAATTTGACGGCTATGCACTTCATGCACAAAATCTTTGTAAGTATATAAGATCAACCTACAGTAGAACCCAGGTAACTCGAACTCGTACAACTCGAAAACCCCGCTAACTTGAACTAAATTTCGTTTTCCTTGATCAAAATTTGGGTCAAATTTACCCCGATAACTCGAATTCCGGTTCTTGTAACTCGCCACGGTTGCCCATTGATTAGAGCATTGAACAGATAACGTATTTGACAGGCTTTTCCACTCTTATCATAAGAAATTACGATCGTGTTAGAGTTTCTGACGAGATAAGTTTAATTTGCACTGTACTGTATACTGAAGTGATGAAAAATCAGCAAACTATCAATTATAAACTTGGCAAATTAAATATTCAATCGACCCCGATAACTCGAAACCCCGCTAACTCGAACTGTTTTTCGTTTCCCTTTAGAGTTCGAGTTACCGGGATTCTACTGTATTTTTGAGACACAAATTCCATCTGAAAATAAGCCACTTCGAAAAAATAACCACAAAATCGCCTTCAACAAAATTAAGCCAGTCCTTATTACGGAATTCTGTGGTCAGTTTTCATTTCATTTTTCCGCTTCAATGCGGCGATTATTAAAATTATGGCAATTTGTAGCTAAAACAATATTATCATTTTTATTCGTTTTAAAGGGTCTTACTGTTTATTCACGCAGTAAACATAACAATAATGGTTTGAAGCAGCTTCTATCCGACAACTGACTTAAAAAATAGGTTTTTAGATTCAGATATGGTTATCGCAATGACAATATTATCATTGACGTGAATATTGTTCATCATGGTGTAAGATAGGGGTAGTTTATTGGTTTGTCTCACGATAAAATCTCTTTGAGATGTTCATCGCGACGTTTCGACTGCAATACTGCTAGTTTTCATCAGGCGATGAGATCAATTGTTTACGCGTCGCTATTTATACACGTTGGTTTCGCTGCTATTGGTGCATTTCGATCCTCATTATTATTCTGACAAACAGATGATGTTCCGATCATGACCCTTATCGATACACACGCAGGGTCAAAGAGGCTATCAAAATAAGACTAATAACATCAATAGAGACAGCAGAATTGAAATTCCTAAGCATGGATACCTACGATCAGAAAACCGTCACAACAGCCGTTCAACTACAAAGCGGACCTCTCAGGGAACATCATCTGTTAGTCGGAGTAATAATGACAGTCGAAATGCACCAATAGCAGCGAAACAACGTGCATAAATAGTGACGCGTAAACAATCGACCTCGTCGCCTGATGAAGACTAGCAGTATTGCAGTTAAAACGTTGCGATCAACATCTCCAAGCGATTCTATCGTGAGACAAACGAATAAACGTTATTCATTCCTAACAATATTATCTCAATAACAATATCAGGGTGTGGTGAGGGTGCGAAAGCGTGTCACCTTGATGGTCGTTACTGTCACTGCCATATTTGGAATCTGCTGGGGCACGGGCGAACTTGTGTACTTCTTATTGTACTTTATATCCGAAGACGTTGGCGCCACCCTTCTTGCCATTGCTGACGTGATGATCTTGTTCAACTCTGCTGTCAACCCCTTTGTATACGCTCTGTTGAACCAGCAATTCAGGGAAAAGATGAAAGGAATGTTGTGCTGCAATGGTTCCTCTGCACCTGCGGTTCATTCTACGCCGGAACCGCTGGACATAGAGCTTGCCGAGCGCACTACAGAGTGACGAGTTCATTTCATTCTCGTGTTTCGAGTCAGTTGAGGTATTCTGAATAGTAATACTCACTCGATAGAATTTAGTTTAAAACGTCGACTTGGTGCCTGTCAGTTTATCTATACATGAGTGGATTTTCACTTTCTTAATAGTGCAGTAAGGAACAGTAGCACTTGGTAGAGTGCTTGATTGACTCCCAAGTAAACACTTTGGTGTAAAATATATTTATGGCAATTGGCAATTATAATATCATACTTACAATTAGACGTTTTCACACTAGAAGACGGACAAGTCGGCTGACGATTTGTTTGTCTCGTGTGAACTTAAGACGGTTTTTGGACGGCTTGTCCGTCTAGACGACCAAGTCGTCCTTAGACGGCCAAATCGACGGACAAATTTAGACGACTCGTACGTCCAAAATCGTGTCCGTCCCGTTTTCACACTAAGACGATTTGTCCGTCTCAGACAATTTGTCCGTCTCTAGTGTGAAAACGGCCATTGTATTCGAAGCAATTGCTTGAATGCTTGTCACTACATATTGGCCGTTTTCCTAGCATTTGTCCTTCTCAGACAATTTGTCCGTCGCTTGTTTGTCTGGTGTAAAAACGGCCAATATGTAGTGACAAGCATACAAGCAAATGCCTTAAATATTCCTTATTCATTTTCTGTTTTAGCCCGTTATTCATTGTTCATTACCCCCTTCCACCCCCGATCTTAGTGTGAAAATACGGGACGGACACGATTTTGGACGCACAAGTCGTCTGAATTTTTCCGTCGATTTGTCCGTCTAGGAAGACGATTTTTCGAGGACAACTTGGCCGTCTAGATGAACAAGTCGTCTAAAAGTCGTCTTAAACACGGTGCGATCCTATATAAAAAGGCTAAACCTTTCAGCCTGCCAATCACAAATCCCAATAAGAAGGCAACACTTAACTAAGCATTTGAATTAGCATTATTCAGAATATTTATTGCTTGTTAGTAGTAGAATAAATATACTAAAAAAATAATATACTTCTTTCTCAATTTCTGTTTATTATTATCCATCCTAATTATACTCAAGCCAAAGCTCGTTCAAGTTCCGTTCAGGCTACACGATCACATCCATATCAAGCATTTTTTTTTCGCAAACTTTTATTTGACAAATGCGCTTTTCTCCTCTGTACAAGTCAAGAAAGTATTTTTGACAAGTTTTCTTACCATGCACTGGTGATGTTTGTTAAACAGTAAAGATAACATTTAAACCAGTCCACCACAAACTGTTCCCTTCTGCCCTCGTAGCTCAGTCGGTAGAGTAATGGTGACGTAATATTAATCCGGAGGTCGTTAGCCTGCGTGGCCGGCGTTCAAAGGGGAAGGCCGGAAGGGGAGTTCAAGCGCGAAGTGCAAGGTGCGAGGAGAGAGCGCGAAGCGCGATCGGGGAAGGGGGGAAGGGGAACGCCTGCCCTGACGCTACTGTTTTTTTCATACCGCCCCTAAAGTACGTGTCATCTGCTTGCCCTCTGTTTTACGTCTGGCTGTCAAAATTATCCAATCTGATTGGTGCCGATTTTCGCGGGGAATAAAACCCTTCACCATTTGAATAGCCTATCTAATTCTTTTCTTCTCGTCTTCTTGTCAGAAATATGGCAAAACAAAATCTTTTCATGGTAGATCAGGTAAGATATATCTTCCTTGCACCCTTCAACTGCGGATTTGTTACGAAAGTTGCCGTTCTGAGACTGAGAGAACATTTATTTCAATCAAGCAGCGTTTCCGGTGTTGGAGTTTATGGCGTCGGATTGCAACCGGCCGTGACCCAAACAACTTTATAATTCACAGCGTGTAGCGGTTACCGGCTGCTATAACTTGTTATAATTTTTTCGCAAATTCAGTAGTTTGATACTAAATCCTACAACGGCCGATTTCTTTCAAAGAATCAACCGCTTCGTAGAGAAATCGCTCATAACATTCGCCATTGGATTCCTCCGGCTGCATTGAATGAAAGTTGAGAACAGACCACAGCCATCAAATTAATCGATTGAATGACATACATCTGACTGATCAGAACAATCAATTTTCACACTCTTTAAATTCTGACCAATCACGATTTTTGCGTCCAGAATCTGGACGTAAAAAACGACAAAAACAATAGCGTCAGGGCAGGCGTTCCCCTTCCCCCTTCTCCGATCGCGCTTCGCGCTCTCTCCTCGCACCTCGCGCTCGAATTCCCCTTCTCCTTCCCCTTTGAACGCCGGCCACGCAGGCTAGGAGGTCGTGGGTTCGAATCCCACCGATGTCAAAGAATTTTTCCTTGTCTCGTATGATCTCCGATTACCGATTACACATCCCTCGTGTGATCGTCTAGATCGTTTTTACGGCCACGTTTTGAATGGCACACTCGCACACAAACACGCTAAAAAGTGATAAAAGATGCGTGACCTAATTCGTCTGCAGTTAGTTATTTGTTCAGTTTTAATAGACGTTATGCAAATTAAAGCCGTGGCGATTGTTTACTTAGCTGTCCTTTGATTTATGTTTTCTTTGAAATAACAGGTCTACAATAAGCAAACGTTAGGTTTCGATTCATGAGACCCCACCATTTAATATTCTTCACATGCCTGTGTATTTTCAAAAGCCGATGCTGATGATGCTTTTACCTTTTTTAGTTGCCTTCTAGCTGTAACACTGACAAGTTCCACCGATTTGCTTTTTTTTTTTTTTTGCTTTCTGGTCTCACTACGAAAGGAATTATTTTTGCCACCAGTGGGAGTTTCATGTTTGTCACAGGGAAATGAATTATTCTGCCTTTCGAACTAAATACATATATAGTTTCATCCTTCTCACAAGAAGAGTTAATTGTGCCTCTCGATGATTTTTACTTTAGGAAACAATTTTACTTTCCGAATCAGTTAATTTTCATCCTTCTAGTTCTCACATGGAGAGTTAATTGTGCCTCCTGTACAGGTTTTTTTTTCTAATCAAAAAGGAGATATAATTTCAGACTCCACGCGAACAAATCTCGTGGGCAGTTCATTTCCAAAACTGGCTGCACCGCTTTCACAATCCTGCTGATTATACCAATACAACACTCTTGAAAAGCTGTGCCAAAGCAGGCTTTCAGATTTGCCAGAAAAGAAAAAACAAAGCAAAACAAAAATGGCAAAAGACAGAATACGACTTAGCATACTACATGATACTGATAAGTTAAGTGCTCGCAGTTGATTTCACTGCTTTGACTGCGAATACGCATTACCTCTTGCCAAAACGTCTGATTCTTCAAACACCATCGAAAACTTGCGAAAGTACTAACAAGGGTTAACTAGAAAACTGATGTCCCAATCAGGAAAACGACATGCTCGCGGCAATAAGTGGACTTAAGTAAAATTTCATACAAAAATAACACAAATTTATTTAAGTAGAAGCCCAGTAACTCGAACTCGGATAACTGGAACACTCCGCTAACTCGAACTAACCTCCATTTCCCTTGATTTGACCCCACTTTTCAGTCATTGTACTCGGTTTACTCGAACTCGGATAACTCGAAAACCCCGCTAACTCGAACTAAATTTCGTTTCTTCTGATCAAAATTTGGGTCAAATTTACCCCGATAACTCGAATTCTGGTTCTTACAACTCGCCATGGTTGCCCATAGAGCAACAAACAGATCACGTATTTGACAGCCATTTTCCACCCTAATTATAAGAATGTGTGATCGTGTGAAGTAAACTATCAATTATTAACTTGGCAAATTGAACATTCAATCGACCCCAACAACTCGAAACCCCACTAACTCGAACTGTTTTCGTTTCCCTTCAGAGTTCCAGTTATTGGGGTTCTTTTGTATTTAAATTTCTAACACTACGACGCTTTGAACTTCAGAAGTCCTACACTTGGTCAACTGCGTAATTTTGTGGAATTTTTATTTTAACTAGGGTTAGACATTTGTTTGTGAGAAGAGTTCGCAAAACGAGAAGACATTCACTCTCTTGGGCAATGACAAAACAAACGTTTGAAAAACCGGCGCGCAGAGAATAATCTTATCGCAACATAATACCACACAAAGTCACGCTCTGTTTACGTGCAACAGCTGGCTAATAAGAAACGGAATTTTTCTATCATTTGACGCACAAAACAATCGCATTGTTGGATGTCACGTGACCACGAACTTTCCAGTGAGCAGAAGAGCTATATAAAAATATAAATATTCAATACTCTTTCACCAGCTGCTACATTTTGGAAAACGTTCGCTCTTGGAAATCAATTCAACTCATTGGTCGATGAATGTATATAGGTTGGTTGAATACACCAGTTAGTTCAGATTTTTCTATCTCCTTCTAAAGGTAACGATCGTTTTTTTCGCTCTTCAGTGCTATTGTGTTTGTTTGTTTGTTACTTTGTTCCTAGACATTTTCGATTCTAACTGATTTGACGTATAATGTAAAACCAAACAATATATTTCCACATGCAAATTTTAATCTCATCTTTTATAAATTCACTTAATTTTCCAAGCAAAAAAAGCAGCGTTGTTAGATTCCACTTAAATAAGAAAACACTCTTCTGCTTAGCAAATTTTACTTTTTAAAAATGCATGAACATCAAAATGCAGCGAAAGGTCTGTAAAGAGGAAATACTAAAAACACTTATTTATTCTTGTTTCTGATTAACTCAATTAACTCAGTGTCATATTTTTCATGCATCTTTAATTATAACATGCTTATTACTGTTTGAATTTAATGCTTTATTCAGACCTGTTCTCATAACTAATTATCACCGCATTGTCGATAGATTTTTCCTCTGCATGTGAAAAATAATAAACTATTGAAGACAATATCATCCAACATGTTATCAATCTGATGATCTAATTTGAAAAAGATAACTAGCTTTCGTGTGGCATCTGCTTTTCCTAAGTAGTTGTTAATTATTTCATTCAAGTTGGTTTTGCTTAAAAAGATTGCATAAATTTTATAAAAAAAGCCTTGAGAATAGATATACTCCACAGTATGCCAGAAGAAAAAGACTCTTGGTTAGATCTGCATTTTTTTGTGTGTTAAAGCCTGGGTTTAACTTGCGACGCAAGCACAAGCGGAAAAACAAGCGCAAGCGTAAGTAGTTTGTACCAACTGAAAACGAACGTCGGCAGAAGAACACGATGTTTACTAGTTACAAAGCTGAAATGCTGTCGCGGGGGAATTTGGATGGAGGGTTTAAATCGGGTAGACACGGCCAGACGTGGTAAATTTCCTTGTGAACTTATACGATGTTTCGTTTTACACGGCATAACGCGAACGCAAGCACAAGAAAAGGAAAAATTTTGATACTTGTGCTTGTTCTTGCGCTTATACTAATGCCTGCGTCAAGGCCGTTTTAAGGGGAATATAAGAGATGTATGCTTGTGTCTGTGCTTGCACTTGTGCTTGCGTTGCTCGTGTAAACCACAACTGTTTTCTTCCAAAATACCGAGGGAAAAGCCCCGGGAACGAAGTTGCTCGCTATTTAGAGAAATATCATGTAACTGTAAAAAGCCTGTTCTTCTGTGAACAAGTCAATTTAAAAGTGATTTGGTGGTTTTAAAAGTGCTTGGTGATTATCGATTTTCAAAGCTTCACGAATCGTTGTTTTGTTTTTATCTAGGTCACGGAACTAACTAACTACCATCATGTCCGAGTTGGCTGGTGTTGCCATAACAACGGTACTCTCCATACTCGTCATTGTAGATATCGTGGGGAACTCACTTGTTTGCTTGATCATAAAGAGAAATCGAGATATGAGGTATGTTGTGAGTAAATTAAAATAATCAAAGGAAACCGAGAAAAACGACTGATTTATTTTAAACGAGTAGAGTTCTGCTGAAAAGAAATAACAGAAGGTTTATTGTAGGGAGGCATAAGAAAGGAAACACTAGCAATAATGACTTTATCTCAGTACAACCACAAAATGGCTCTTCGCCTGGAATGCATTAAAAACATCTTATTACGGGGGTATATAGTTGCCAGATTTGTAGATTTTTTTCAGTTTTTGTCCTTGGCAATTTCATGTTAACAATATTTACGGTATACTAGCGGTTGTATACTCTCCTAGCCGCCATAAGATGGCATTTTGAGCAATTGGAGAGTGTTCAGGATTAAAACGGGATAATTTCATGAACGTCTTTTAGCGGAGCTGCAACGGCCACAAGGACCGCAGAGCGGAGCCCCATAACCATAGAAATAGGAGAATCACGCATGCATAGAAATGGGAGAACCGTGTATTTCTAATTTCTTATGGTCATCATGGCTAGCGGCATGGTTCGTGAGCGCGTACTCCAGAAATTGGTCGTCCAAGGCATGCACTAATATCTTTGATATTGAACATCCATGTTATTGTCGACTAACAGTATAAGTTATTAAATAACTGTATAAGTTATTTTCTATTTTTTGACTGTAATTAAGTTTTATAGGTCCACATCAGCCCTAGGCTGCCATCTTTATAGACCTTTGTTTTCAAATAAATTGTTGTATTATTATGTATGTATGTATGTATTTATGTATGTATGTATGTATGTATGTATGTATGTATGTATGTATGTATGTATGTATGTATGTATGTATGTATGTATGTATGTATGTATGTATGATGTATGCACACAGATTGAGGGGACCGGCGAAGGCCGACGAGTCGGCCAAGAGGGGAGAAAAATTGAGGGGGCCGGGGGGTGCAGGAGAGAGTGGTAGGGCAGCAGCCCAGGGAGCCCAGGGTCGGGGAATGGCTCTAGGGGGTGGGAAGTGGAGGCGAAGCAAGCAGGTGGAGTGTGACGCGGGGCAGGGGCGCGGCGCACCGGGCTGGACTAGGCACCTGCTCGGCCCCGGTCCGGTCGCCGGGGACGGGGGGGGGGGGGGGAACGCCCCACCAGCGGCGGGCAGCGAAACAAGTTAGATGTATGTATGTATGTATGTATGTATGTATGTATGTATGTATGTATGTATGTATGTATGTATGTATGTATGTATGTATGTATGTATGTATGTATGTATGTATGTATGTATGTATGTATGTATGTATGTATGTATGTATGTATGTATGTATGTATGTATGTATGTATGTATGTATGTATGTATGTCAAACCAAGGTATCCGCTGACCTTCATCACCTGACCATATATCGGGCTCTTACAGGTGAAGAGCTCATCCAGGTCACGTCTTTTATAAAGTTGACCGCTGACCAGGTATTGATTTTCTACTGGATCGCGGATTCAAGTCCTTTTACCTGTCTATGGAATCATCCCGAAAATTCAGATTTAATAAAGGACAAAGTAAATAACCAAGTAACTCCGCTTTTAGGCTTGTCTGGGGAGGGTTACTTCATAACTCACCCGTTTATGAAGTTCGTCATGTAAGTGTTAAAAATATCGCAGTTCTGATTCAAATATTTTGTTGTTTTTTGATTTTAAGAAAAACGGCATTTTTTTAAGTTTTAAAGACATGTTTCGACAGAGCATCTGTCATCTTCAGTTGAATGGTTTACAAAGCACAGAGAGTTGAATAATAAGTAGATAAAAAATGCTAATTAAGACAAGTAGTAAAAACAGAACGTGAAAATGTGTGAATTAGAAGGATAATTTTAGATTTACATGGTGCAATTGCTGATTGAGGCAAGGTAGTTCCTTTTGAATATGGATAGCCTCCTTTATCTTAAGTTGAAAGCTGGTAGAGGCGTGATCTAAAATATGAAAGCAATCTATTGAACACAAGGAGCGACAACGTTCAGAATTCTGAAGGTGTTTGAAAATGTGTGAGGCCTTATCACTGGCTAAGTGCTCACGCACGCGTGTGGCAAAATGTCGGGTGGTTTCGCCGACATAACAGGCATTACAGCCCGCACATGCAAACTCATAAACCACACGCGAACGGAGACCGCCTGGGATAGGGTCTTTTATTGTTTTTGTTTTTATCGCATTAGTGTTTACAGCAATTCTCACTTTCCAGTCGACTTCTTGCAGTGACTAACGTGACGTTAGAGTGCATTTCGACTTTTCTTTAAGAAATTCGCAGTTATTTCCCTTTTCCATTTCGCATTTTGCATTTCGCAATTTCGCTGGATTATCATAAGTAGCCGCGTTGAAAAACTAATAGGCCATTTCCGACTTACCATTTCCTTCTGTTTTAAAATGAGTCTACTTGCGAAACCATTCATGAATATGAAAATGAGTTTCACATACAGGTCCATTTTCATGCAAATCAAACTCATTTTCATTTGAATGGTTTCGCACGAGGACTCGTTTTGAAACAGAGGCAAAGGGTAAAACGAAAATGGCCTTTTTCAAGTGATATATCTAATATCAATGATTCCTGCACATGCGCATGCCTAACATTACGGTGTGCCTTCCTGCTTATGTCATTTTATCTGTATTAATCATAAGCTTTGAAATACCACAGGACGCCCATAAATTATCTACTTGTGAACTTGGCTGTAGCGGATATTATGTACGCGACGTTTATCGCCCCAAGACTTGTTATCAAGTTAACCACCGCTAACCACCCTGACGGGATGACTGGTACAGTTCTGTGTAAATTGTTAACATATGGTAACGTCGCGTGGGTTGCAGGAGCTTCCACGTTCGTCACTTTGGCTGCAATCGCCATTGAACGATATCATGCAGTAATTTATCCTCACGGCTATAAAGCAAAACTTACTCAGTGTAAACTCAAGGTGGGTCACCTACAAATTTAAATTGTTTAACAAGTAGAAAATATTTTCCGTGTTTATATCGTATTTTAATAGTACAATCGACTGTGTTCTGTCGTATCTAAGAATCTGTTTGGTTGTCACATTTTTGTCTATTGGCAGATAGCATGATAGTGATATAAATATTATAATCAATAATTTGTGTGACGATTAATCTAGTAACGTAAACTTTGATTAAGTCCCAAACTGTTCTTATGTCCTCTCTTCCAAATGTCGGGCAAAAGTGACTTTAAGCTAAAAAAATAACTAAACATGAGGTTTTGCAAATATTTACAATTTTAGGTGGTTATTTTTAGTAGCTGGCTCTTCGCCTTGGTACTCAACACTCCGTTTTTCCTTTTCGTGGGCATTAAGAAAGAGCAGAGCAGCATCTTCTGTGTGACTATCTGGCCTGAAGATTGGATTGGTAAAGCTAATAGCTGGGTATGGTTAGCGTTGGGGCTCATTCTTCCCTTGGCACTGATGATTGCGTTATATTCCAAAGTCGTACACACTTTATGGTGCAAAGGTACTGGTGAAAGCCGTCTCGACCACCAACAAAGAGTAAGCTAAGTGTGTTACCGATTTTAAAAAGTTTTACAAACCCGATACTACTATTTTTATTCTTTTATTAAAATAAATAATTTCTTTTATTACAAAGCTATTATTTTTCCCCGATAATCGAACCCATCAAATCAGACTGCGCGAACCCTGCCTTACAAAAGTAATGATAATGATGATGATAAACTCAACTCGCATAAGAAAACCCTCCAGGGATTAAGGAAAACGTCAGGGAATTCCTTTTCCGACCGAAACATTGAGAGACCCGTTTTATTTTTATCCTCTCCTTTCCTACTTTTATCCGTAATATAGTTTTCAGTTAGCAAAAAAATTCTTTATAACACTCTTGGCCCTTGGTAACGCCCTAAGCAAGCTTGCTTAATGAGAAGAAGAATTAAAGGAATTGGCATCTCTCTCTAAACAGGGTGTCATGAGGGTGCGGAAGCGAGTTACCTTGATGGCCGTTATTGTCACTGCCATATTTGGAATCTGCTGGGGCGCCAACACAATTGAATACGTCTTGAGGTACTTACCTTTCGTCAGCATCAGTCCGGTCGTAAGCCCCACAGTTGACACAATGGTCTTGTTTAATTCTGCCTTCAACCCGTTTGTATACGCGTTGTTGAGCCAGCAATTCAGAGAGAAGATGAGAAGAGTGATATACTGTACTGATTGCTATGTAACCAGGATTCGTCCTACGCAGGGACCGCAGGACTTAAGGCTTGCTGAGCTCACCATCTAGTGACACTCTCTCCCCCGCGGAGGCTACAGAAATTATTGGATTTTTACTTTAAAAATGATACAATGAAGAAAAGTAGCGCTTGGTAGGATGCTCAATTGACTCCCAAGCAAACGCTATTTTGTTTGATCTCATACTTACTGTTGTGTTCTTGGCATCTGCTTGTATCGTACTTTTGTCATTATAAATTGTTACGACGTTTACTGAAGAAAATATCATTTGTAATGGAGGCAAGCTAAAGGTGCGGAACAATGCCTCCGAAGGCGAGGAATACAAAACAGAGAAACGGTAACTGCTACTTGTGTTTCGTTTACCTTTCGATAAATGGTTTGTCCAAAACATTAATTTCCGCTCCTGACTTCTCTCCCGACCCCCTACGCCCCATAAAAAAAGGTAATAAGAAATTTTATTCGAGAGAGATAGATAAGATAAGACAAGATAAGATATGGTATTTTATTTACTTACAGTTCACGGATGAGTGCAAAACTCGTTAAAATAATAATAATAATTAATAATAAAATATTTGTATAGTGCCAATATCCTAAAAGTTCAAAAGCGCTTTACAGAAGTAACGTTAAAAATATTAAAACAATCACAGGGAGCAGAGGAATTGTAGTAGAAATATCAATAAAAACGTATAACCTCTTTAAATTGCATTCTTGTGTTTATTTCCGTTGTTAAAACCTCATTTGCAAACCAAATATAAGCATTCATTTGCGATCGATCGAACCGAACCGCCATTACTTGAATAGTGTCGACCGCTGCTTAGTGGGACCGTGCATTCCGTTGGACGAAGTCCAACCTATTCTTACTGCTGGATGTGGTACCTTTGGCGCCCACAGTCCGTTGGACCCATAAGAGGGTGTTGTGGTGTTTCTAAGTAAAACGCTCCACTCTTCACGTTCCGCCAGATGTGTCTGCCATCTTCAGTGTGATTCAGAATCAAGGTGTGCAGAAGAATATAAATATATAGTGAAGAAAATTACAATAATAATGGTAACAATTAAAACAATATTAAAGGTAATGAATAACTTAAACAGAAAGTTTTAAATTTGAGTGTCGTGTTTTTCTTGAAACGTTTAATCTTCACCGCTATTTTCTAGATCGAAAACAATACAACAGTGGAGGTTTCACATAATGTAAGGTCTGGTAAAACGAGGAAACATGTTTCCAGAAACATTTTTTTATTTTTTTTTTCTCTTTTTGCCTTGGTTCATGCCGCGCGGAAACACGGAACGTTTCTGCCGTGTAGCAGAAGCAAACGTTGCTTTTTGAAAACAAAAATTGACGCTGTAATGGCAAAAGTTGGAAACTTTGGAGAAACTTGCGTGCGCTGTGAGATGTGAGTGTTTCTGGAAACATTTTTTCTCGTTTTCAGGCCTTAAAAATTAATAAATGAAAAACAACTCTAATGAGCTGATCAAAAGAGAGATATGAGCTGAACGCAGATAATATTGATTGGAAACAATAAAACAGTAAAAAATTAAAAAAATGTATGCAAAAGACTACAATTAAAGCCACAAGGCTGTGTTAACACATTTAGACGGTTGTGCGAACTTAAGGTCGGCAAAGGAAGCACCTTGCGTTTCGTTCTTATTGAGAACAAACAATCAAGAATGCGTCTTTCTGGATAGCTACAATAATTATTTCAACTTCTCCTTCAGCTTTTTAAGGTAAGTATCGTTTCATTGTTCTCGTTTGATTTCTTCGCTGACTTTTTCTATTCTAATGGATTTGACGGAGTTGGCGTTTTATTACCAGATATTTTTAAGCTTGGTCGAAGTTGTCTTCAGTAAAACTGTTATTTTTCGAGACGGGATGGAAACTGTGACTTAAAAATAAAATTGGACAAGTTCTGAATAGAGCATTTAATTCCAACAATATCTACTTTTCATCGTCACGATTCCTTAAAAATTAAGCGCATTAATAAGTTATTTGGAAGAATCTTTAGCTGGGCCATTTAGTAGATTCGAGCGCCCAACCGGTATCTGGGAGACCATGGGTTCGTATTGATTCCAGTCGAGGACTCAGTTTTTTTCTTTGTCCCACGCTTGTGATATAATAAATATTTCATCGTTAACATCCAACTACTTTGTTAACACGGTCTACCTTTGTTGTTCCCACTTTTAAATTTCTCGAATTCCAATTATATATACTGTGTGGAAATTTGTTCAAGTCTGAAATATGGCAGATTCGCGAAAAATTTGTTCCCACGAAACGCCAAAAAATATATCAGCGCAATTTAACACCCTAGAAATTTTCGTCTCACACAGTAATCGCTTTCAGTGATTGACTATCGTTATGAGTAAGCTTCCTTTGCTATGATGTGATGGCCTTGACGTCCTGATGCGTCTTAGAGGTGTTTTTTTTTGTTGTTGTTTACGCCCCAAGACAGGAAATTTGTTCACTTTATATAGGAAATCGCGCCGTTCGATAAAAAACTAAGAATTAATTGTACGAGTAAACAAATCGGACGTAATTAGAAAAAGTCTGGTCTTTCAATTACAATTACTCCCTATTGTTTCGAAAAAACGGTTTCCTTTTTTATAATAATGCTACCGTAAATACGAGCTTCTGAATCGAGCAAATTTTCGTATTTGCACGAGTTAAAATGTGCCAGGCGTCCTTTTGACGTTGTTTTGCCCACCTTCTATTAGAGATTATGATTTTGTCTGGAGCCGCTCCGGAAAAGCCGTATCTTAACATGTTAATCATTACTCAATAATCGGGCACGTTTTTGAGTTATAAGTGCTTAAAGGGAAAATTAAGGCTGTTTTTAACAGGCTATACTGTCGCTATGATAGCAAGTGACGTCATGAAAATGATCACAACTTTTTCAGGAATGATTGGAAACTTGTTTGATATTAATATTGTAGCAGCAACTGATAAAGATTTGTAGTACCGACCCATCAAAGTTTTAGAGCTGGAAAGTGCTGGAGACCGTTGTGTGCCTCCTAAAAACCCGTGTCTGTTAAAAAAACGTCTTTCTGAAACTCGCGCTCTTGGAACCCGTGCCTGTCTAGAAAACGTGTCTGTCTGGGGGTCTAGAAAACAAAGAACACACCCAAAACATACCAGGAGCACCTCAGATCAACACCGGAACAATGACAATATCCACATGCAAATCTTAAAATACTATGTAAAAATAAATTGAAATTTAAAAATTATTAAATTAACAAAAATTAAGATACATTTATATTAAGAATCCATAAAATTGCGTTCTTTGTCTTTTATGCACACCAGTGAATCGTGGAAAAGATATCATGCAACTATCGACATAACTATCGTCTCGTATCCGTTACTTCTCATCCCTTTTGCACTAGTAGTTGGAAATAGTGAGCTATTAAAACATTACGCCTCCTTATGTTGCTTTGATACAGGTCAATATTGACGTTCTTCAATCATGTCAGCTGGCGTTGCCGTAACAACGATGCTCTCAATGCTAGCCACTGTAGTTATCGTGGGAAACACTCTAATATGTTTGATAATAAAGAGAAATCGAGATATGAGGTATACCAAAACCGAATGAAGTAACAATTTTATGGTATCTCCAGAGGTTAATAACGTTTGCACTGGATCTTTGTTGTAACTTCGGAAAAGCTTTTATTCAAGTCCCCTTAGTTTGACCTTATGTAACGTTATTGAAGCTTCTTGCTGCTATTTTTCCTTATCAATAACCTGCTTCTCAATTGAAATTAATAGCAATTCTCCTGAAATAGTGGAAGGCGTAGTGGCCTTATGATTAGCGGACTGGACTCCTGAACGAATGTTCCGGGCTCAAGCCAAACCCTGGGCAATTGCGTCGCTTTCTAAGGCAGCTCTCTGCCCAGGTGAACAAATGGGTTGTGGCGAATTATTTAATGCTGGGGATAGCCCTGCGATGGACTAGCATCACATCCATGGGGAGGAGAAAAACTGCTTGTATTAACACTTAACGCTTCGAAAAGCAGGATAAGCTCCGGGAACTCAAACTTTTCATACCTACCGCTTGAGTATCATAAATTGTCAGCTTTTCCATTTTAATTCTCAGGGATATATCATATAACGACGTTTCTTTCACATGCAGTGCACATACATAACATAACCGTGAGCCTTCCTTTTTCTGATATTTTATCTGTATTTATCAAACGCTTTTCAATTCCACAGGACTCCCATCAATTATCTACTCGTGAGCCTGGCTGCGGCGGATATCATTTTCAAGATGTTTATCATCCCAAAATCTTTCAAGTTCATTCTTACCCAGCCTGACGGCGTGACCGGTACAATTTTATGCAAATTCGTGACAGATGGAAACGTCGCTTGGGTTGGAGGACATTCCTCGATTATCACTTTGGTTGTTATCGCCATTGAACGATATTATGCAGTAATGTATCCTTTTGGTAACAAATGGAAACTTACCAAGCGTAAACTGAAGGTATGTTGCTGGCACAATTTAAAGTTATTGGTAAATAGAACGTTTATTGAATTCCGTACTAATCAAAAACATCATAGAAAGTCGCTTCCCATTGGTGCATGCTGACGTCACTAGTATATTTTCTTGTCGTGAAAACCGGGTTTCGTAGCAATTCGTTCGTTGAGGACCTTGTATACATTACCTTGGCCAAGTTTGTTCGCATTTATAAATTCGTATGTAAGTTATAGGCATCTAAAACAACTGCAGAATTAATCTGACAATCATGGATATATTTGGTTTATATAGTACATGTCGAATACTAGTCAGTACCTCCGCTCCTACATTAATTGTTGAAAAACTGAAATTGTCGGACAACCAAAATTGGTCTTTTTTGGAACCGAATTCTCATGAATCAATATCATTGACGAGCTTTACAAATTTACAATTTCATTCAGGTGATTATTCCCGGTTGTTGGCTCTTTGCCGTAATACTCAATATCCCTGAATTCCTTTTCACGGACATTGAGAAGAAGAAAAACCTCAACTTATGCGTGAAAACCTGGCTAGAGGAGTGGATGGGCAAAGCTGATAGTTGGGTACTATTAGTTTTACAGACAATTCTTCCCTTGTCACTGATGGCTGTGTTGTACTCCAGAGTCGTGTACACTTTGTGGTTCAAAGGTAATGATGAAAATCAACTCAACTCACGACAGAGGGTAAGTGTGTAGCCGGAGGAAATCATTTCCAATAATTTCTGTCCCTTCTCGTCACGTGCATCTGGTTTTTTTTTAATGCCTAT
Source organism: Oculina patagonica (assembly GCF_052425735.1). NCBI lineage: Eukaryota > Metazoa > Cnidaria > Anthozoa > Scleractinia > Oculinidae > Oculina > Oculina patagonica. Next base: position 29,377,038 of record NC_135769.1, read on the forward strand.
GAGAAAGTTTGCAGACGTGCAAACTAGTAACAACTCAAAAGAAAATGATGCGTAAAATCGCGCGAAAAATCTACATTGTAGAAGTTTTGTAATCTGACTTAGGGTTATTTCCTATTATTGCATTGCGCATCCTTACTGCGCAGAATTTTACACGTAATTAGCGCGCGCATATTAACAAAATGGCCGCTTTTTTCTATGCGGCTTGGCTCGCAAGAGAGATAAATCATCGTTTTCTCATAAACGAGTACGGTGAGCTATCATTTTTTCTCTTAGTTTGAGAAAAGCGATCAAATTATTTCTACAAAATATATATATTAAAGAAATTATGTGGTATTATACAAGGTCTTCCTGCTCCTAAACGAATATGGTGATTCCCTTTTTTATTTCAAAATTTAAGTTCCCTTAAGGTAAAGTTTAGTTGGAAATCTATGAGCAGTTCTATTTAACGTGAATTACCTTAAACTCCATAATATAAAAGTTTCTCCACTTCACTGAGAAAGTGAAGAATATTGCAAGTTTTAAAAAACGCAATTAAAAATGATTGGTCATTTCATTAGTTTGGAAGATAATTTCAAAAAAATTGACTTTTAAAGTGCTTTAGTTACCATCAACACTTAAAATTTTATAAACAGTTTTAAAGTTCAGTTCAAATAGAGCCTCATTGGGATAATCGTAATATTTACCCGTGGTAAGAACAATAAATTTGTAAATTTTCACAGCTGCATATACACAATATGAACCGAAATACGATTTATTAATCAGACTTTGCATCTCTCTATACACAGGGTATCATGAGGGTGCGAAAGCGTGTTACCTTAATGGTCCTAGCAGTCACTGCCATATTTGGAATATGTTGGGGAGCAGAGTCAGTTGAATACGTCCTAAGGCAATATCCTTCCCTTAACATAAGTCCAGTCGTAATCGCTATTGTTGACACAATGGTTTTGTTTAATGCTGCTGTCAACCCGTTTTTGTACGCTTTGTTGAACCAGCAATTCCGGGAGAAGATGAAGGAAATGATATGCTGCATTGATTCCTTAGCACACACAGTTCAACCTATGTCGCAAACTCAGGACATAGAGCTTGCTGACAACACCACCCACCCAACCCAAGCAGCAGGACCGAGCTCCACAGAGTGAAGTGCTCATTTCAATAATAGTGTTAATAAATCAATGTCTATAATATATAACTTACTATTATTATAAAGTCAAGAGTGTTTTACTGAATAATAGACTACTGTTAGAATTTATACGAAATTACATCCTGGACCGTAATGGCGTATTTTTCATATTCTCGCCACTGAAGATATCGTTGTCGTCATTTCGCGCCATTGCACGGCAACCCAACGTTGCCAAATGGCGTGTGATAGGGAAGTTAAGTTCACTAAAGTCAAAACAAAATCGTTCACTACGTAGCAGGGAAATAGAAACATGCAAAACGAAACTTCGCATACTCAAAACAATCTAAGGCGTTTCTTGCAAAGTAGACCAAACGAGAGATATTTAAGAAATTCCTGCGGCCAAAGTGCAAGAGTTAACATATCTAAAGTTTGCGTTTTCGACACTAAATTGTGTCTTCATAATAATTGAAAAGAACATTACACGTTTTCTTAAAGAAATGAATTTTATGTTCTCGTGTTAGAAACGACATCTCACTCGTTCGCTTCGCTCGCTTGTAGATTACTATACAAAATGAGTCACGACCTTGTAGATATAAATGTTGACTCCTATCTTAGTAGACATAACGAATCCAGAACTCGCGGCAGCCAAAATTTCAAATATACACAATATAGAGCGACGAAAAACGCGTATTTTTACTCGTATTTTCCGAGGACCATAAGAGAGTGGAACGCACTCCCTGCGGCGATTGTTGAGTCTGACTCTCTTACGTGTTTCCAGTCTGGACTGCGCGATTGCCTAGGTAGCGATTAGAAAGTATGTGCGGCGTGTTTGCTCATTCATTTTTATTTATTTAGTTGTTTACCCATATAATTTTTTTAGAATTTTTAGAATTTTTTATTTTTTACATTTAGAATTTTTCAGTTTTAATATATGTACATATTGTATTTTACTTATTTTTAGACGTTGGTGTGATATCCGAAAGGACTTTTTACCGACTTAATAAAATGTAGATGTAGATATAGTTTTGCCACTTAAAATTCATATCTTCTCTTTTTTTTTTTTTGAAGAGAATTAAACTTTACAATATTAATTATTAAAAAAGAAAACGAACAAAAAAAAATACAATATTGATAATACAAAGAAAAATTACACAATCGCACTACATATAAGTACAAGTACAAAGTTTGTTTACAACAGAATGTTTTGAATACAATTTTTAGCGGAAACAAGGGGGAAAAAGGAAGAAAGTAGGAAAAAAGGCGGGTGGCACATTCTAGGTGGAAACATTTTGAGGCGGTAGAGCGCATAATGTTGTCCATTTTGATCTAAATTTCGACAAGGTGTTGTTTTTAAAAGCGATTCTGCTTTCACATAGGATTTTGTTTTTGAGAACGAGATAAAAAATTTTAAAGCTTGGGAGGCTGTTATCCAACCAAGCTTGGAAGATGTGATATTTTCCGATGATTAGAACATGGTTTAAGGCGTAAAACTTAGTACAGTCTGGTTTATAGCCATACAGAATATCTATCACGTTTAAAGAACAATTCTCCGATCGTTTCTTGTTCTACCAAATAAATTTCACGCCAAAAATTTTGCGTAATGGGGCATTCATACAAAAGATGAGCTAAAGTTTCGTCGGGAAAATTGCAGCCCTCGCAGCGAGGTGACGTTTTCAGTCCCATTTTAAAAAGACGTTTGTTTGTGGGAAGGATGCCATGAATGATTTTATATTGGAAACATCTTAGTTTGTTTTCTACTGTGACTTTAAAAGGCAATTGGTAGATAGTTTTCGGGGATAAGTTTTTTCCGACTAGTTCTAGTTCTATATTTGGGGTTTTAAGAGCTTTCAAAACAAAAAGTTCGCGAGCGATTTTGGCAGGGACATTAGAGGGTGTTAGGTTATCTCTGACAGCCTTATTGGAGGGTATTTGCTGAGTATTTAAAAGGGAGTTTTTCCACCCACTAGGGATTGCAGAGAGGAGGCCGAAATATTTTAAAAAATTCACTTTTAGACCATATTTCTTTTGAAATTCGGCTCTGGAGAAGAACCTACCATCTTCCAGAAGGTCGCGTATTTTAATCACACCCTTTTGATACCATGTCAGAAAAAAGATCGGTTTTCCATCTATTCTAATAAATCGGTTGTTCAAAATGATTTCATTCCCGTATTCATCAGCAGATGAGGGGTCTGTAGAGTGTATCTCCTGCCAGGCCGAAAGTATTTCTTTGTAGAAGGAGGGTAATTCTTAAGGCAGATTTAAGTCATGTATATCAAAGTTACATTCAAAAAGGAATGTGCCACCGAGGTGGGTTGTGGCCAAGGAGAAGGCAGCGCACCATTTAAATAAAATAAATAAATAAATAAATATGTGTTTATAGTGGTCATGCACTTAGCTTCATATCTCAAAGAGATAGCTAGCCATTTATTATCTCCAGCTTCACATAATCGCTTTGCCCACGCAGCCTTAAGAGATTTGCCCATCATAACAAAGTCAACCATGTTAAGACCACCTTTATCAAGAGGACCAATAAGAGTGTGCCGTTTAATTTTATCCGGCTTCATTTTCCATACGAACCTGAAGCAAATATCGTTGACTTGTTTACATATGTTGGATGAAACTGAGAGAACAGATGTGTTGTAGACTAGTTTGGAGATGGCGAGAGTCTTGACAATGCATATCCTTCCTAAAAGAGTTAGATTTCTCGCTGACCACCGGTTTAAAGTCTTTTTTCAGTGATACAATTTTTTCTTCGAAATTGATTCTGCAGCTAACAGCCGGGTCATAAGCGAAAGCAACACCGAGAGCAATTACGTATTTCTCTGGCCACGAGATATTAAAGGGGGGTCGCTTGCCCTTGTTTTGTTTAAGGCTGCCAAGCCACATTCCTTCTGTTTTAGAAATGTTTATTTTAAGACCTGAACACCCTCCAAATTCACTTAGGAGGTTAAATAAGTGGTCCGCAGAAGAGTCGTTAAGTATGAAGGCTGTGATGTCATCAGCATACAGAGTTAGTTTTATTTCAGTGTCATTAAGTTTCAGGCCACATATGTTATTATTCTGCCTGATGGATTGGGCCAGCGTTTCAACAGCCAAGACAAATAGCAGCCCTGATAAGGGACACCCTTGCCTGACTCCTCTATGAAGAGAAAAGAAATTCGATGCAAAACCATTATTAAGTACGCAGCTGGAGATGTTAGAATAAAAGACGTGAATCCAGTTCTGGAACATTGGCCAAAGTTCATAGCGTCAATAGCCTCGAATAAGAACTTCCATTCGAGGGAATCAAAAGCTTTTTCGAAATCTATAAATAGAAGCATGCCGGGCAAATTTCGTTTCACGTACACATCGATAACATCGGAGATTAAGCGGATATTTTCTCCAATAAAGCGATTTTTTACGTATCCAGTTTGATCGCTATTTATTAAAGTCGGAAGAACTTTCTCTAGTCGATTTGCAATGCAGTTGGTTGCAATTTTGTAATCTGTATTTAACAAAGAAATTGGTCGCCAGTTTTTCAGAAGAAAATTATCTTTGTTTTTCTTTGGTATAAGCGAGATCACGCCTCTTCTTTGTGAGATTGACATTTCGCCTTTTTGGTAGGCATCATTATAGCAGTCAATTAAAGGGCCCACAACATCATTCCAGAAACATAAATAAAATTCTGCTGTGAGGCCGTCGGAACCGGGGGTTTTATTTTTTTGCAAAAGTTTTGAGAATAGACAGACATTCATCGGCAGTAATAAGACCTTCGCAGATGTTTTGCTGTTTGGCATTTAGTTTGGGTACCATTTCAGGGTTTAGGAAGCGTTTGCTAGGTTCATTAAATGTGCTAACTTCAGGCAATTGTGAAGTGTACAGCGTTTTGAAAAAATGTTCCATCTCCAATAGAATTTTGTTTGGTTCCACTAGGTACTCATTTTCATCTTTTTTCAATTTAGCAATGTGTTTCCTATTGTGAGAGCGCTTTTCCAAATTGACGAAGTACTTGTTATTCCTTTCACCGTGCTCGTACCACCTTACTCTGCTCCTAATTATAGCACCTTTTGTTTTGCGTTCAGATAAGTTTTTCAGTTCCAATTTAACGCTTCTCGCTTCAGTTGTTAAATTCATATCGTTGGGGTTTTTACCGAGAAGAACATTCAGTTCGTTTAATTTTCGAAGTAGGTCCATTTCTTTGGTCTTTCTGTTTTTGCTAAGGCGTTTTGCAAATCGTATACAGAAATCCCTGATTTCCATTTTAATCATTTCCCAATAAAGTCTTTTGTCATCAGTGTAACTATGCTTTTCTTTTGCGTGAATTAGAAAGAATTTCAGGTTTAAGACAAATTCTTCATTTTCAAGGAGGGAATTGTTGAATTTCCAAAATCCTGGACCAAGTTTTTCTGTGGATTTTCGTACTGAATTTCGACATAGATTGGGGAATGATCGGAATCATGATATGCTTTAACCTCCGTTTTGCATGTGCGCGGCACTAGGTGTTTAGACACAAGCCAGTAATCTAGGCGGCATTGTATTTTGCCAGAACTGTTGCTCCACGTGAAACGTTGGGAGGAGGGATGATGAAATCGCCAAATGTCAACGAGACCCAAAGTGTTGCGAAGGTCGTTTATGCTGTCAATAACGCTTCTTCGGTTGTTTGTATCTTTTCCTCCCGTCTGATCAACACTTTCAAGCGGGCAGCATGAGCTATAGGATAAGTGGAGTTTTTTAAGTTAAAAGCTAATATCTTACCACTAAAGTCTTTTCTTTACTACTCTGTTTACTTCTTTCGTTGTTCGATCACAATTTATGGGTAACCAGGCTTTTATTCAACCGAGAAGACCTGGATGCTAAACTAATTTGCATTTGGAGTGCCCCTAGCCACTCCCCGAAAAAAAGCACCATTTCATACCTTTGGGGGTAGGTGTACCTACATGTGGACAGCTAAGCTAATTTGCATTTGGGACTATGTGTATAATACTATGGGTAGGAAGATAATCCCTTCTTTCGTGTGAAGCTCGTAAGATCCAAAGGTGGCCATTTTCCTTATAAGGAATGTAAAGGTGGCCCACCTGGGGGATATACAAAGGAAACCAGTCATTCACACAGGGAGTGGGATGAGGTGAACATGGATTTATCCGAAGTCGTTGGAGTCTTGTTTAATTAAATGGTTGAATTTTGCGACTATGAATTGGAGTTAAGAACTATTAACATCACCTTTGAAACAAATTGAAATAATACGGGCTCGCCCGCTCTTACTACTTTTCTTTATTTTACTTTCATAATCTGACGTTCTAATGTTAAGAGAAGTAGTGAGTGGAGAAAATAAAGTTTTACCGGCTACATTCCAGAAACAGTAGTGGATTCTCCGACGATAATAAATTGCACGCCGCGTGTAAATAATTGTATTATATTTACGAGTCGAAAACGTTAAACAAAGAAGCGCTCTTACAAGCTTAAATTCGTCAAAAAACCTGCATAAAAACTAACTCACCCTTTGCGGAAATTTTTCTTATTTATTTTATTTCAAAAACTCAGTCGTAAAAGCCGATTTTTCGAAGCTTAAATATTCACAACAACAATTAGTGAATAAATTTGAATATTCATATTTGTAAGTTGTGACCACACAAACACACGCATAGAGTTCAACGCCTGTGTTTTCCCGTTCATGCTGCACCGGTAAAAAGTCACTCGTTGCTTGTTTAGGCAATTTAAGACAACTCCAGCTTACTCCATAGCAAAAGCCTTCAAAAATAACGACAACGACCACAAAACTATCCGAAATTTACATTTTTTTTCCACCGTTGAGTTGCGAACACCTCCAAAATAAACCAAAATTCATTTCCGGTTGCCAAACCTTTCTTCGTCCATGTGGGGAAAGGCTCAAGTTTGTCGCCTTTTTCATACCTCACTAGGGGATTGAGAGTGCTCGTTGATCTTACGAGCTCAACACGAAATTAAAAAACAATACCCATTGTTTGTTCGGTTTAGTGATTGGCCAAAAACCAAAATCTCCTAGCAACAGTAAAAGTTTTTCCTACCCAGTGTTTTTATTATTCGCCGTAACACCAAATGCAAATTAGTTTAGCATCCAGGTCTTCTCGGTTGAATAAAAGCCTGGTTACCCATGTGTTGCGATCCAACAACCAAAGTAGTAAACAGAGTAGTAAAGAAAAGACTTTAGTGGTAGGATATTGGCTTTTAATTTAGAAAAAACTCCACTTATCCTATAGCTTATGCGGGCAGTTGAAATCGCCACCAAGGATGATATTGTCGTTAGAGTAGGGTCGCAATTTGTTAGGCAATTCATTGAAAAAAGTTTTTTGGAGACTTGGATCATTTGGAGCGTAAATGTTGACAAAACAAAATCCTTCATCTTGTAGCGAAGCCCGAACGAGAAGAAACCTCCCTTTTTTGTCTCGGATAATGTCAGGGTTTTCAATTTTGAAAGTCGGTTTGATTAACAACATCACGCCTCTGCTGTGTTTTGAACCATGGGAGTAGAAAACGTCACCACCCCATTCCGCGCGCCATATGTTTTCAATTTTGTCGTCGCTATAGGTTTCTTGTAAGAAAATTACGTCATATTTACCGTTATAGAGCCAAACGAAATAAATTTCTTCGTTTGATCGACCTATTTATACCTCTGATGTTCAGAGAAATACATTTAAGATTCATGTTTGCTTAAAAACATAAATTACTGGGCAACAAATGCGCACCGCTCAAAAGGGATATTTCCCAAGAGATGTGCCCGACTACAACTATTTAAAAACGAAAATAATATCTTCCCGCCATCATTTATTATCCTCTATCTGTACTTGTCTGCTTAGCATCTGTTTGTATTATTCTCCTGTCATTACATGTTATCGTCAATTGATGCTTACCGCAAAGGCGGAGGCTCCAGGGGAAGCTGTAGCCCTTCCAAACAAAACATAAAATGGACTTTTAAACTATTTGTGCTGTTTGCAACACATTTTCACAAAATAGCAACAATAATAAGTAAATGGGGTCGATGAGTACCTTAAAAACCTTGTTCGAAAATTGACGTGATTGACCATCTTGGAAGAGAGATTTAATAGAGAGGGAAACCGTGTTAGAGAATTGGGGGAAGGCCTTTACGGAATCCTCATGCAGATGATTCAAGGTCACTCATTCTCAAAGGGAGTGACAGCGAGTGACCTCGGACAGTCTAAGTGGACTGAACTTGAACCACGCCTTTCATTCCAGGACATTATTGTGCATGTCTCACCCACAAAACCATTGCTTGTACATTTTGGGCATTGCATCGTCCACAGCACAGCATTGGTGAAATGATATAGAGCTAATCTACAAGTCTGTATTGCACGTGTTTGTTTTCCCTCCCATGAGACCTTTTTATGCAGTTTTTCTTCTACGTTTTCTGCTACTGTTAGAGGCTTTGTGTTTGAAAATTTTTTCCAAAATTCAGTGATGTTGAAAATACCCTTGTTTCCACACATCTGAAGGACAAAAGAAGGCCCAAAATCGTGTTTGCCTTGTCGTGCTGCTGCGTGCAGCAGCTCTTAGTCTCAAGACATATTACCCTCTTTTCACACCAATTTAAGCTTGAAGAGATGATCTGACAATGCAACTGTATGCGTAGGCCACAGAAAAGAAACGTGTTATGAGTCACATGAATGTAAATGTGCAAAGATCAACGGGGGGACTCAAAACAAATAGACGAAACGATTCTTTTTGTTTTTTCTTTATTTTAGGCAAAATGGCAAATAGAGGAAAAGAGAAGAACGATATTTGTAAAGATTTTGATCACAAAATACAGAGTTAATAGAGGGAGACTGGTTAAGAAAATCGGCACACATCAAAAGACGAACTCTTTGTTTTGATTTATGGCATGTCACGTGATCGCGAAGGTGCACAGAATTTCAAGATGGCGTGCAGCGAGTAGTTTTCCATCGTGATTGTGCGACTTTATTCTTGCTTTACCGGTGATCTAAGAATAATCTATCAGAAATATTACGTGAATAGGGTCTATAAGGGATGCCCGGGGTTAACTGCTCCGTTTTTGGCTGTGGATCGTGCAGACGAACGAAGGGATTAGGCATTTTCAAGCTGCCTGTCGCGAAAGACGACGCTCATCAAAAATGGCGAAACGAATGGCTTGGAGAACTAACGAAAGCTCGCCAAATCGACCGGGATTTTCGAGAGCAGATCGAAAACGACAAAGTTCACACTTGTGAGAAACACTTCAAACCTGAGGATATTGAAATATGTAAGTATTGATGTATTTTTTCGCAAACTTTTGCTTTAGATGCAGTATTTGTTTTCGCACACTCGCAACAAGAAACCACGCACAAATCGTGTAGTTGTGTTTATTGTTTTAAAATTCTGGATGCGAGCTGTAGCGTTTGTATTTCTTGCCTATTTAGTAATTATTACATTTTTATCTGTCTTTGTAGTTCTCTCTGCAAAAGTGACGAGGAAGAAGCTACGATTCGGAGCTTTGCCGACGGTCAACATGCCTCGTAGAAGTCACGAAAGCAAGCCTCAAGAACCGCGTCCTGCTCGAGTGGTTGTGAAGGATGTGGAGCCAGAATCGCATGGTGGTTGTTATAAGTCCTTCGTTGAGTTCTGCGATCGTACGAAGACTTTGAAATCTATTGGTGATTGGTGTGTCAAGCTGTTAGAGGACAGAGTTCTTTCTAAGAAAATGGTGGAGCCATATTTGCTTCCTGAGGTCGAAATTATGGTAGACGACAGCCTTGGTTTTACTGTAAAAGTGTTTGGATCATATCTGGTTGATGATCATCCCCTATATCTGAAATATCGCCGCACAATGTCCAATGTGACTCTATCAAATTTGATAAAGGATCTGGGAAACTTTAAGCTTTGCCCTGGAGTCAATCCTGTGGAACTGACGAGCAAGTTATACCATCATGTAGTCCCTGTCAATCATGACTGTTTGGAGGAAGAAGAAGAAGAGCAGCAGCCATTTCCACACAAGGGCTTTTGGAGAGTGAAGGAGTGTTTGCTTTTTAATGAAGCTGATGGAGTTTGCCCTGCATGTCAGGAGTTTAATGTGTACACAGAAAAAGCAAGGAAAGCAAAGGAGAGTAGAACAATGAAGCCAGCCCATGTTAATGCTCCTGTGTCCAAAACTGATCCAGAACGAATAAAGCTTACTTTACAAGGACAGCGATTGAAGTGTGCACAGCTGGAACAACAGCTTAACGAAATGCGTGCCGAGTTACTGAAGTCAAGTGTGGAAATTGATCAAGAACTAAATGATGATTTTACCCAGATTCTTGATTCAGCTGGTACTAAAGTAACCCCTTTCATGAACCTCTTCTGGCAGGAACAAAAGAGACTGTTTTCAAGATCCAAAACAGGAGTGCGCTATCACCCGATGATAATAAGATTTTGTTTATCCCTTGCATCAAAGTCACCGTCGTGCTATGAGGAACTCAGGAATAGTGGAGTGTTGGTTCTTCCAAGCCAAAGGCGACTGAAGGACTACCGTAATGCCATAAAGCCTAAGAGGGGTTTCCAAAAGGAAGTGCTGGACGTTCTCAAAGCAGAGACTGAGCATTACTTTGATGTCCAGCGATACGTTGTTCTTTTGTTTGATGAAATGAAAGTTATGGCTAATCTTGTCCTGGACAAAACAACAGGAGAACTGATCGGATTTACAGACCTCGGGGACCCTGACCTGAACTTCGGAGTACTAGAGAAAGTTGATGCTGCTGCATCACATGCTTTAGCATTTCTTGTCCGTGGCGTCTGCACGGAACTCAAGTTTGGTTTAACACACTTCGCAACTACAGGAATAACTGCTGCTCAATTGATGCCCATTTTCTGGGAGGCTGTTTGTGTTCTAGAAACAACATGCAATCTGTGGGTCATCGCCACAACTTCAGATGGTGCTTCTCCAAACAGGCGCTTCTACCGTTTGCACAGCGATCTTGATGGGGATGCTGACAGTGATGTATGCTATCGGACAGTCAATTTGTACGCACCTCATCGATACATCTACTTTTTGTCAGATGCACCACACCTTATTAAGACCACTAGAAACTGTCTGAAAAGCTCAGGCTCAGGAAAGTGTACAAGATACATGTGGAACGATGGTAAATATGTGTTGTGGCAACACATCACTGCACTGTATTACGAGGATGTAGACAATGGGCTTAAATTGCTACCCAGACTGACATATGAACACATCAACCTGAATGCATATTCAGTGATGCGGGTGAATCTTGCGGCCCAGGTGTTGAGTGCATCTGTGGCAAATGTACTTAAGGAATTTGGTCCACCAGAGGCTTCTGCCACAGCCAAACTCTGTGAGATGGTAGATGGCTTTTTTGATTGCCTCAACGTCCGAAGTACGTCTGAGCATGTGGTGAAGCGCAAGCCATTCCTAGCTCCATACACCTCTTCAGATGAAGAGGTGTATGCTTTCTATTTCTCGAAAGGTTTAGAAGTAATAAAATGTGGCTGACGGAATCAGTGCACAAAGGGATGGAATTTTTTTATTAATAATGACAATAATCTATGACAAATAAATAAAATAATTAATAGCTTATCACTCAAATTATTCCAACTAATTAATTTGTGATATATTGTTTTAAGTATGTTAATGGAATTTCCTTTCAATTTAAATAATAGACTGAATACTCATTTTATATTCTGACATATCCACAAATTTAGCATAACAAGTATCAAAATTTTGTTACAGGTTTAAGTTCTTGGAGGAATTCCTTCAATACTTGCAACAGTGGAAAGACAGTACAGAGAACAGACCAGGCAACTTCACCCAAAATGCAAGGGCTAAGATGTTCCTATCCTGGCAGACCTACGAGGGATTCAAGATCACCGTCCATTCAGTCACTGAGGTAGTGAAGTTCCTACTGGAGGAGGGAATGGAGTTTGTCCTGACAGAGCGTTTCTGTCAGGACCCAGTGGAAGAGTACTTTGGTAAGCAGCGCCAACTGGGAAGGAGGAGTGACAATCCGGACATTCGCCAGTTCGGCTATAATAGTAACACTATCAGGATAGAGAGATCCATTTCCTGTCAAAGCGGCAACACCAAAGGAAGGAAAGACAGGAAGAGAGCTTGGGAACAGGTGACCGATGAGAAATTGCCATGCCGAAAGAAACTCAAACTGTAAAAATTCTGGACACTAGCCTTATTAGTCACTTAGCTAAATTAAGCAATCACCAAAAAATAAACCACCCTGTTGAGGACATCTGGAATTTCAGGGCAGGTCCTTTTGAACTGTACATGGATGGAATTATAAGATGGATAAAGCCTATGCTACTGTCTTTAGGCAGGAAAGAATTTTGTATTGCTTGTCAGAAATTTCACTGGAATTCTAGGATTGTCAGGGTTGGCTTAAGATTAAGGTTGAGTGACTAAATCTGAAAAACCTCTGTAGGGGGGGGGGGGTATTGTAATTTTTTTTTTTTTTTGCAATGCTTATTTTGTCAGAGCCAATAAGGTTGCAGCCTGGCTTCTGTATACATAAGATGGCATACAGCATAGGGAATAGTTTGTCTCAAAACTTGAAAATTTGTTTAGTACAGTGTAGAATGCCATAAAATTACAAAAATATTCCATGTGTCTGATTTTGGCTATAGAAGATTAACAGTAGAATCACATAACAAGGAGCCTCATCTTGTAATTAAATCAATGGTATGAGGATAAACAAAAGATTCCTGATTGGCATAGATCTTAACTTTCTTTCTCTAAAGCCTGGTTTCCACCAGCGACGCAAGCACAAGCATAGACGCAAATTTCAAGGCGGTTGTGGTTTTTGCTTGCATCGAAGCTGTTTTCACAGTGAAATATGAGCTGGGATCCTTGCGCTTGTGCTTGCTTCGCTAGTGAAAACCAGGCTAAAATGAAGATTCTAATGAGTAAGAGGAAGTTTGTTTTGCAGTCTAAATTAAAAATACTATTGCCAAGCAGACCACAGATGCCTGTATCAACTGTTAAGCATTACTTTTTTACAATCAATCAGTGACTATATCATGTTTTAGAAATATATTATGGTTCATACGTTTTTTACAGAGACAGGAAATTTAAGTACAGGCATTAAATCAAGTACAGTATTTCTATTCTGAACAGTGTTGGCTTTATCATTTTTTATTGCTAAGTGTGGCAGAACTTTATAACAGGTAAAAAACCTTTGCATAAATGTTGTGGGTTATTCACTAGTAGTTTTCCATAAATAATTCTTCGTATTCCAATCAAACAAGCTATGATCTTCTTTGCAAGTTCTACATACAGTGTATGCCTTGAGTATTGTCAATGTAGCACATTGTTTGGAACTAAACATTTGAAACCAAGTTGAAAAAAATGTCGTAAATGACTTAATTGCTGTGTGCTGTTCACGAAAGCAAAATAAATATAAATGGAGAGTGTTAATTTTGCCTCCCTTGTTTATTTTCTTGGCAACTCGGACTAATGTCCTTGCGAAGAGACTTCCTCTTTGTTTGCTTAATTCTGATCTTGTAATTTTCAATCACATCCTTTGCAAAGGAGAATGATCGAACCCGTACATATAGAGTCATAATGCCATACAATACATCCTTGATCACATGACCAGCGGGCTTGATTTCTGCATCAGTTACAATCAATCCATAGTGAGAAAGAACATCATTGTCACTAGTAGCCTTAAGAGTTATTGTGACTATGTCAATTCCTTGAGAAGCCACTTTTGGAGAAAGCTGGCGGAAGTAATGTTCTGCGCTCAAAAATATTTTCTGTGCTGGTTCTGTAAGTGACCATAGCCCGCCACGGTTCAAACTTGAAATCAGCTTTTGTCTTGAGTCATTGTTACCATCAAGTTTGCCAGCTTTAAGTATTGCCATAGCTTGCTGGCTCTCCACTGTGTGGATTCTTGCATGTTTTTTGTACAAATTATGGAAGACATAACCTCCTAGGTATTGTAAGCCAGCCTTTTCCCTCTCAGATAGTACTGTAGTGGTGGGGCTATTGTCACCAGAGTTTTTGTTTTGTTTACTGTGTGCAATTAGACAATCTGCAACTTTTGTTGACAACAGTGTGGCAGCATTCCTTGATAATCCGCTGAAACACTGTGTTGACTTCACAGGAACTGTAGAATAATATTTCTGATAAAATTTCTCCAGATCTCCCTTCTTTAAGAACCCATCATAGATCGATTTTATGGTAGCGAATTCAAGACTTCCTTCCTCTGGCTGTTGAAAGGAATAGTTCCTTAGTTCACTCCTCAAGCTCTTTGTAAACACTTCAGCTGCATTTATTTTCCTGATCGCAGAAGCCACTACTTCAGCAAGAATGCTGGCACTCAAAGGCTGACTAGATCCTTCATGAAGACTGCTGTGTTTCGAAATTCTGTGTCGTTCATAACCTCCTTTGGTTTTATATTTTTTCCCACAGTCTTTGCAGATGATTTCTTGTTGCTGGACCTACAACAGAATAAAAACAAATGATGATTCACGCAACAACATATGACTAAAACCAGCTAAAATTCGATTTGAAACTATGAATTCATGGCGGTTTCCAACAAGATATTCAAGGTAGTTTTTTCATCTTACAAGAGCTATTCAGTTAAAAACACGTTCTTAGCATCTAAAGAAACACTGATCTGTTTTCTGAGGTATATGTAAAGGATTAGAGATGCGAATTGAAGCTAAATTTTACCGTTTGCTTTGTGTTTTTGACTCGAGTGCTGCGAACTCGAAGTTCTCGGTAACAAGCGAACGTTTAGGTCGGTAGCAAGAAATTAGAATCGTAAATTATCACAGTTAGAACTTACATTATTAGCTGTTGCTACAAACTGCTGCTCCACTGCTTCATCACCTTCTAAAATGTCTAGAATAACGTCCAAATCATCTTCCCATAGGAAGAGTTCTTCCAATTCATCCGCCATATTGGTTTGAATGTGTGCACCTTCGCGATCACGTGACTGGTACCTTCAACCTCAGAGCGCCCCTATTGTTTTAATCTTTTGAAGTGTGCCGATTTTCATAACCAGTCTCCCTCTATTAACTCTGCCAAATATAAGTTTTGTGCGTCCCGCATTTTTCTTATCGCATCTTCCTGTGGGGGAAGTTTTTGTCTGAAATGAATTATTACTCTTTAGCCTGAAGTTTCAGTCGCCTCCTTGTCTCCACCGTCCAGAAAATTAATGTATACAGACAATTTAAAATTGCATTTCTTAATGAGACTAAAGCTGGTTTACTATCTTAATTAACGAGGAATAAATAAAAAGCAGCGGTAATGAACTGATCAAAACAGGCACTTGAGCCTGGACGCAGACAATGTAGATCGAAAACATAAATTCCAAGTAAAACACGAGCTAACACAACGATCTTCAGTTTTGCAAGCACAATCCGGCAGATTTATCTGCCTTAATCAGTGTGACTTAAACAGGGTGTGCAGAAGAATAAAAATAGTGAAGATAATTACAATAATAATGGTAATAATTAAAGGTAATGAATAACTTAAACAGAAAATTTTAAATTTGAGAGTCGTGTTTCTCTTGAAAATTTTCATCTTTACCGCTATTTTCTGGATAGAAAACAATACAACGGTGGATGGTTCACATAATGTAAGGCCTGGCAAGACGACGAAACATGTTTCCAGAAACATGTTTTTATTAATGTTTCCTCGTTTTGCCATGCTTCCATGCCACTCGGAAACACGGAACGTTTCTGCCGTTTAGCAGAAGCAAATTTTGCTTTTTGGAGACAAAATTGACGGTGTAAACAATGCTTCACGTATGGCAAAAATTGGAAACACTGGAGAAACTTACGTGCGCTGTGAGATGTGAGTGTTTCTGGAAACATGTTGTCTCGTTTTGCCAGCCCTTAAAAAATTAATAAATGAAAAACAACTGTAATGAGCTGATCAAAAGAGAGATATGAGCTGGACGCAGATAATATTGATCGAAAACAATAAAACTGTAGAAGTTTCACAAAATGTATGCAAAAGACTAAGACTAAAGCCACAAGGCTGTGTTAGCAGATTAAAACGGCTGTGCGAATTTTAGGTCAGCAAAGGAAACAGCTTACGTTTTGATCCATATCATACTCGTATTTTTATTTTATAAGTTTCGTTCTTATTGAGAACACACAATCAATAATGCGTTTTCCGGGATAGCTTCAATAATTATTTCAACTTCTCCTTCAGCTTTTTATGGTAAGTATAGTTTCATTGTCCTCGTTTGATTTCTTCGCTGACTTTTTCTATTCTAATGGGTTTGACAGATGGATTTCTCCGCTGATTTTTTCTGTTCTAATGGGTTTGACAGAGTTGGGTTTTTATTACCAGATATTTAACGGCTTGGTTGAAGTTGTCTTCAGTAAAACTGTTATATTTCGAGACGGGATGAGAACACTGATTAAAAATTGAAATTGGACAAGGAGTTCTGAATAGTGCATTTAATTCCAACAATATTTACTTTTCATCGCCACGATTCCTTAAAAAAAATTAAAGCGCATTAATGAGTTATTTGGAAGAATCTTTAGCTGGGCCATTAAGTAGGTTAGAGCGCCCAACCGGTATCTGGGACACAATGGGTTTGAATCGATTCCCATCGGGGAGTCAGGTTTTGTGTATGTCCCACGCTCATGATATAATAAACATTTCATTAAAGTACTTGAATATTAAAACATCCAAGTACTTTGTTAACTCGGACTGCCTTACAGTGCAACGCGCCTTACCGTGGCCACCCAACAAACTTTTTTACAAGTGTGCTCTCGTAATATCATTATTTGTTTGACGAACACGACTCATTGCAAAGTGGAATACGATCAAATAGATACTTGTTATATCATATTTATCAACAAAATCTAGTGAAAACGTAAAATATTACAAGATGACACTTGTAAAAAAGTTTGTTGGGTGGCCACGGTAAGGCGCGTCGCACTGTAATTGTTCCCACTTTAAAACTTCTCGAATTCCAGTTATACATACTGTGTGAAAATTTGTTCAAGTCTGAAATATGGCAATTTCGTGGGAATTTTTTTTCGCGAAATTGCTATATTTCAGACTTGAACAAATTTTCACACAGTATGTATAACTTGAATTGAAAAAAAAAAACAATTATCAGCGCAACTAAACTCCCTCAAAATTTGCGTGTCACACGTCGGTTTCAATGACTGACTATCATTATAAATAAGCTTCTTTTGCTATGATGTGATGGCCTTGACGTCCTGATGCGTCTTAGAGGTGATATTTTTTGCCGTTGCAAGGTTTACGCCCCAAGACAGGAAATTTGTTCACTTAATGTAGGAAATCGCGCCGTTCCATTAAAGGAGAAGTTCACTCCAGAATGGCCATTAATTTTTTTTACGCCAATAAAAAGTTTATGCAAAGATATGTTATTCACCAAAATTTCAGCTTCTAACGAGCGCTTAAACCCTACGAAATCCTTTTCTGAAGTAGCCCAAAACTCGACAACTGAACGCCGCCATCTTGGAGCTGTTAATGTATGCGTGACGTCAAAGAGCTCAGCCTGAACTTGAGCGGGAAAATTTTAATTACTTCAAACTCCTTGTTTCTTTGTAGTGGCTTTTGTTTGTCAAAATGTCTGTTTGTGCAGCTCCATTTTGCTTAAACAGAGCTCCAAGAAATACCAAAAGACGTACAGTTAAATCCCGATAACTCGAACCCTCAGTAACTCGAACCTCCCGCTAACTCGAACCATTTTCGTTTTCCCTTCAGGTCATTTTTTTTACTAATTCTACCCTCGATAACTCGAACTCCCGATATCTCGAACCTTTTTCGACTTCCCTTGAAGGTTCGAGTTATCGGGATTCAACTGTATTTCCGTTGTCACCGTCTTTCAATATTTAAAGAACAATTGCTCAAAAGCGGACACAAATATTTGTGTGTTCCGGCGTTAAATCGGGGTCCAATCGAGTTCATTATCGAAGTGCAATTTTCTGCAAGATTTTTCTCGTCGTCCTGCTCGACAATCTGTCT
This sequence comes from Oculina patagonica, assembly GCF_052425735.1. Lineage (NCBI taxonomy): Eukaryota > Metazoa > Cnidaria > Anthozoa > Scleractinia > Oculinidae > Oculina > Oculina patagonica. Next base: position 29,395,091 of record NC_135769.1, read on the forward strand.
CTGGGTCTCCGAGGATGATCATGTTACCAATGTTGCAGTACGTGCATGTTGCATTCAAAATTTGTGACAAACAGAACATAAACAACCAATAAGTCCATAAACGGCAATGTCGCCAATGTCCTTCGCGGTAATAAACGTCCTCCTTCACTGTTTGCGTCAGTCATGACGACATGAACGCGAACATTGCTGTTTCGTTTTGTTTACAGCATCCATCCTAGTTATTTTACGCCGGACGTTTCCTTGAACATTATAAAAAAATTACCAAAGTAGTAGACCGTACCAGTTTGTAGTAGCAGTGCTACTGAAAAGAATATATTTACTTGTTTGCTTGACCACAAATAATCGCCAGGACCTCGATCAAACGCCCCCAGGGTTTATTTAAAAGTTAGCAGTTTTGACCCGGCGTTTAATCGGGGACCCGCGTTTAATCGAGAAAATACGACGAAGTCAACAACAACAACAGAGAGTTTCTCTGCATGGTTGATTAAAAATCTTCCCTGATGATAGAGTAAAAAAGTGAAATAGCATAATCGTAACATTGGTTGGTATTGCGTCTGCCTTTTTCTTTTTTTGTGGGTATTTTTACTCAGGAGACTGTATCTGTGATCTTCTTCGAAGCAGTCTTCCGTATAGTTTTCGGAACACACAAATATTTATGTCCGCTTTGCCAGGAATTTTTCGTTTCTGCCCATTCTTATAAGACTCTTATAATCCATTCGTGAGCATTTTTTCTTTTAGATATTGAAAGACGGTGGTGATGGTTTTTTGTATCTCTTGGAGCTCTGTTTGAGAAACATGGAGCTGCACAAACAGGCATTTTGACAAACAAAACAAAACAAGGAGTTTTGAGTATTCAAACTTCAGGCTGAGCTCTTTGACGTCACGCATACATTACTAGGGACCTTACGATACGACAACGGGGACGTCGACGTCGACGTAAAGGGACTGGGTCGAGACTGTCGGTAGCCGTCGGCGTTCCCGCCAAAAGTTTACATTACGAAATTAAAAAGTCGTGAAACTTCGCCGGCCTTTGTGAGTCTTTGTGTCTTTATACTTTCCAGGTTTGTTGAGCTGTTGCCAAAAAATGCCAAAAGTTAGAGACACCATTCTGATAGCCTATGCTGTGAATTTAATTGATGTTAAGCAATGTATGTTGCTATATGACATTAATACTCCCAAAAATCCCGATATTCCGTACTGGAGATACGAACCATTCGATCTGGACCAGATGACGGATGATGAGTGCAAGACCGAGTTCAGGTTTTACAGAAACGATATCTACGAACTGTGCGAAATTTTGAACCTGCCTGACAGAATTGTTTGCTACAACGGCGTCAACGTGGATAGAACAGAGGCCTTTTGCATTTTTCTAAAGCGGTTTGCTTATCCGTGCAGGTATGTAGATTTGATACCAAGATTCGCAAGACCCGAGCCACAACTTTGCATGATTTCAAACGCAGTGATACATTCCATTTACACTAGTTGGAGACATTTGCTAACTGATTTGGATCAGCCATGGTTAAGTCGTCCACATTTGCAAACTTTCACAGAAGTAATCAACGAGAAGGGAGCAGCTCTCCAAAACTGTTGGGGTTTTATTGACGGAACTGTAAGACCTGTCTCTCGCCCAGGCAGAAACCAACGTGTACTGTACAACGGTCATAAGAAGGTGCATTCAATTAAATTTCAATCTATCGCGACACCAAACGGCCTTATTGCTAATCTTCATGGTCCCGTGGAAGGAAAAAGGCACGACAGCTCAATGTTGGCACAATCACGAGTTTTGAATCAGCTTCAACGTCTTTCATTCAACCCTCGCGGAGACATCTTATGTGTTTATGGTGACCCAGCGTACCCCCTCCGACCGCAACTTCAGGGTCCATTTCGCGGCGCTCGGTTAACAGACCTTCAAAAGGCTTGGAACAAGTCAATGAGTGAAGTGAGAGTTTCAGTAGAATGGATTTTTGGCGATGTCGTAAACTATTTTAAATTCTTGGACTTTAAGAAAAATTTAAAGGTATGTTTAAGTGCCGTTGGCAAAATGTATATTGCATGTGCTCTAATGCACAATGCCCGGGCATGTTTGTATGGTTCCACTACTTCACAGTTTTTTGAGATTTCCCCCCCAACTGTCGAGGAGTACTTTCAGTGACAATTCTTTTAGGCAGGTTCAAAATTTCGCACAGTTCATAGATATCGTTTATGTAAAACCTGAACTCGGTCTTGCACTCATCATCCATCATCTGGTCCAGTACTTTCAGTGATATGAAGAACGTTACGTAAAGACCTTAAAACGATCATAAGGAATTCACCATTTTATTATGTATATCAATTATTTTTAGGGGTTTGGAAAGGTTTTTAAGCTTAGATTGCTTTTCCCTTGCTGTGCATGAATATTTTCCCTGCTTTTATTGTGCAGGATGTTTTTTGGTTATAGCCCTACCACCTAGTGCCCCTCCCCCCCAAAAAAAAAATGTTTTATCCCCTAGCATCAACAATTTGTCCTCTTAATTTCAAAGACGAAGTTTACGCAACATTAGAATTTTTTTAACAATTAATGGTAGGGTAGCAAGACAATCACTGGGACTTTATGAAAGCTGCTACATGGCCCAGTCCTTTTTGTTCCACTTGCATGAGAACAATTTGCTTAGTGCGATTACTCACACATGATGCTAGTTTTCAGGTTAGTAGGGATAGCAATGAAGGTGTGGGGTGCTCCTCACAAGTTTTAATGCTATGTCTCGGAAAAGTATTATATTATAATAAACTAAAGAGCAGGTAAATTTATTAATAATAAGTTCTTATTTTGCACTGTTTTGAGAATTAGTGCTTTTTTGGTAAGTCTTTATGAGCATAGTAAACAAACAGGTACCAGTTGCTTGTAGTTCAGACAGGCTGTTGGACATTATAATTTAAACAATGCTTGACTTTGAATTAATATGGTTAACTTTGGATAATAAAAATTCATTTTTAGTTGTTTCATGAATAAGCTTCTGCCGTTCATCATATTTTCCCTTCTGATTCCCCTTTGTTGTCCAGGGATGCTTCATCCCTATCTGGGATCACTGAATGTGAATAGTTCTAACAGCTTTTCTCTGTAATTCATTTGTTGCCTCAATATGACAAAACTTGCTAGCAGAACATACAGGCATTATAGCCTTGGGAGAAACAGCATCCTTTGAAACATCATTTGACTCCTGAATGAAGGATTGATAGAAAAGACAGAGCCAGGAGATTTGGTCTTCGGTTTTGTATACAGAAATGAGGCACTTGTGGCTTTTGTAAAAAATTCCAGAGAACAGACAACTTTCAATTTTTAACAGAATAAGAGTTAACAGTTTCTAGTTTACAATTAAGATTTTTCATCTGAAAAACTGAACTTTCCCTTCACACCCACCCTTCTAATTCCATACCCCTCAACAGAAAAACACAGTTTAATGTTCATTCTTTAACATTTAATGGAAACATTTAATAAAACAAAACACAGTTGAATGTTCATTCTCTAACATTTAATGGAAACATTAATATACATAAGATTGAAAAATGCTGTGATCAATACAAAAAAAAAAATTCATATAAATTGATGTGGCCAATATAAACATTAACTATTGTGGCCAGTATAGAAGGAACAATTTTCTTGTAAACATATGAATCTGAGGTGGCCGTTAAAAACATCACACTACAGTATTATAGCCAATGTTAAAAATTTCTTAAACTACTGGGGCCAAATGTGAAACATAAAGTATTGTGGCCAACAAACAAACACGTTTTATAACTTTGAACATGTACAATATACTCACGAAGCATTACTTCTTGGCATTAAAAGCTTTTTCCAGAAATGCCATCATAACATGCTGCTGCTGTTGCTGTTGTTGAATCAACAACTGTAGCTGTTGTTGCTGCATCATCATAGACTGCTGCATGGCTTCATTTTGATTTCGTTTGTCTTCCATCTCTTGCTTCCTCAACTTCATTTCTTCTCTTTGTAACTCACTCTGTTCCTCCATTTCCTGTCGCCTCATATCCATCTCTTCTTCTCGCCTTTTACCTTCCGCTTCACCCATCTCTTTCAAGTAGCTCATTGTGTCCGAGCCACTTGCTCGTCTCTTTTTAGGCGGGATTTCACTCTGTTCACTCTCCTTCCTCTTTTTCGTCTCCTTGAAAGTCTCCAGTGATTCCCTTCTCATTTCTTCCGCTTTAGCCACATCTTCTTCGGCTTTCTTCTTCTTTTCCTCAGACAATTTCTCGTTTTCCCGGTCATATTCTTCGAAAAGCTGGATTATTTCTGCCATCGCTCGATCAACTTCAGTTTCTTCTGGAGTGATTCCACTTGCTCTCTCCTCTTGTGCAACTTTAGACTTGTGGTGTCTTTCCATGTGTGTGTACCGATCTCTAACTGATCTCTGATTGACTTTGAAGCTTGGTTCTTTCATGGCATTCAAACTGTTAGCAATCTTTGACCACGCTTCTCCTCTCTCTGTTGAACCATACTTGCAAAGCCATGGCTCCGTGTGTAGTATTTCGCGAACGAACATAACATTATGGTCAAACGTCCACTTCATTGACTGCCTGTTAAATTTAAGCAAATACAAACCTGGTAAAAATGATATTCTAGCTTAAAATAATCATGTAAGTTCAAAACTTGGACAAGAAATGAATTTACCGGGACATTTTGCTCGCAAAAAGACTTCAGACCCTTCACGTTCTTGCAGGACGTCAAACGTTTAATTTTGAAGTTCGGGCCGAGGAGGCAGAACGTCACCAAAACGAGGTTTACAGTAGTGCGCGTGCGTAGTGCGGGATTTCCCCTGATCAAAGTTGACGTCGGCGTTCTCGTCTCCATATCGTAAGGTCTCTACTAGCTCCAAGATGGCGGCGTTCAGTTGACGAATTTTGGGCTACTTTAGAGAAAGATTTCGTAGGGTTTTAGCGCTCGTTGGAAGCTGAAATTTTGGTGAATAACATATTTTTGTATAAACTTTTTATTGGCGTAAAGAAAATAAATGGCCATTCTGGAGTCAACTTCTCCTTTAAAAACTAAGAATTAATTGCACGAGTAAACAAATCGGACGTTTTATTAATTTCCACGAGTGATAATTAGAGAAAGTCTGGTCTGTTCACAAGTACATGTAGAATTAATCCCTATTGTTTCGAACAAACAGTTTCCTTTTTAAGCGACGGCGTGACATCGCTTTTATGCCATCGCACGATCGGTTCGTTTTGTCTGTTTGGCCCGATCGAACAGAAATCAAGTTTAACTTAACAAGAAATCGCCGCGTAAAACACAAAAGCAAAATACTTCTGTGCAGTTAGAATGGAAAACTACAATGTATGAACGAAAGAGACTTATTATATATGATGGAATCTATTAGATTGAGTAGACAGAAATTTCTAATTCTTAAAACACAAAGGGCCGCTGTGAGCAAGAGACCGTTTGACCTTAAAAGCTTGCTCGCGCGTATCGTATGTCGTTTATCCGTGATATCACACTGCAGTATAACGCAATCTTTGTTGAGACAACATAGGGAAATCTAAATAAATAATAAAGATATAAAATAAAGTATTACTGTTGTTCAATTGAGCAAATCTACGAAGAAAATGTATTATTTGCATCCTTGGTCTGTGAATTCATAACAACTGCATTTATTTGAATTCCATCAGATCCTCGGACTATACTATTTATACAATCACTAACATTGCTTCTTATGCTAAAAAAAATGTAAGATGCAGTTGGATAACAGTCTTTTCGACACACAAGGTGTCAGCTACTATTATTTACTTTAAGTTTTCCTCAAAATTATGTAAGACCCCTCGTGAAACGCCATCGCTTCTGCATGCATCGCGTGCCAGTTATTTATAATAATGCTACCGTAAATACGAGCTTCTGAATCGAGCAAATTTTCGTATTTGCACGAGTTAAAATGTGCCAGGCTTCCTTTTGATGTTGTTTAGCCCACCTTCTATTAGAGATTACTATTTTGTCTGGAGCGGTTTCAGAGCCACCTTAAGGTGGCTCTGAAGCCGCTCTGGAGAAATTTTTTTTAATTTTACAAAAAAGTTGTATCTTAACATGCTAATCATTACTCAATAATCGGACACGTTTTTGAGTTATAAGTGCTTAAAGGGAAAATTAAGGCTGTTTTTAACAGGCTATACTGCCGCTATGGTAACCAGTGACGTCACGAAAATGATCACAACTTGTTTACGAATGATTGGAAATTTGTTTGATATTAATATTGTAGAAGGAACTGATAAAGATTTGTAGTACCGACCCATCAAAGTTTTAGAGCTGGAAAGTGCTGGAGACCGTTGTGTGCCTCCTTAAAACCCGTGTCTGTTAAACCCGTGCCTGTCTTGAACACGTCTCTGTCTGGGGGTCTAGAAAACAAAGAACACACCCAAAACATGCCAGGAACACCTCGGATCACCACAGGAACAATGACAATATTCAGATGCAAATCTAAAATTATATAAAAATAAACTGAAATTAAAAAATTATTAAACTGACAAAACTTAAGATACATTTATATTATGTACTTAAGGACCCATAAAATTGCGTTCTTTATCTTTTATGCATACCAGTGAATCGTAGAAGAGATATCAACTATCGACATACCGATTGTCTCGTATCCCTTACCTCTCATCCCTTTTGCACTAGTAGTTGGCGATAATGAGCTATTAAAACATTACGCCTCCTTATGTTGCTTTGATACAGGTCATTATTGACGTTCTTCAATCATGTCAGCTGGCGTTGCCGTAACAACGATGCTCTCAATACTAGCCACTGTAGTTATCGTGGGGAACACTCTAATTTGTTTGATAATAAAGAGAAATCGAGATATGAGGTATACCAAAACCGAATTAAGTAACAATTTTATGGTATCTCCAGAGGTAGCTCTACGTTTGCACTGGAACATTGTTGTTAAAAAACTTCGGAAAGCTTTTATTCAAGTCCCCTTAGTTTAACCTTATGTAACGTTATTGAAGCTTCTTGCTGCTATTTTTCCTTAACAATAACCTGCTTCTCAATTGAAATAAATAGCAATTCTCCTGAAATAGTGGAAGGCGTAGTGGCCTTATGATTAGCGGACTGCACTCCTGAACGAGTGTTCCGGGCTCAGGCCAAACCCTGGGCAATTGCGTTGCTTTCTAAGGCAGCTCTCTACCCAGGTGTACAAAAGGGTTGTGGCGAATTATTTAATGCTGGGGATAGCCCTGCGATGGACTAGCATCCCATCCATGGGGTGGAGAAATACTGCTTGTATTGTCACTTAACGCTTCGAAAAGCGGGATAAGCTCCGGTCTGATGGGCCACTAGGCCACTAGGCCCAAACTCAAACTTTTCATACCTACGCTTGAGTATCATAAATTGTCAGCTTTTCCATTTTAATTCTCAGGGTTATATCATATAACGACTTTTCTTCCACATGCAGTGCAAATACGTAACATAACCGTGAGCCTTTCTTTTTCTGATATTTTATCTGTATTTATCAAACGCTTTTCAATTCGACAGGACTCCCATCAATTATTTACTCGTGAGCCTGGCTGCAGCGGATATCATCTTCGCGATGTTTATCATCCCAAAATCTTTCAAGTTCATTCTTACCCAACCTGACGGTGTGGCCGGTACAATTTTATGCAAATTCGTGATAGATGGAAACGTCGCTTGGGTTGGAGGACATTGCTCGATTATCACTTTGGTTGTAATCGCCATTGAACGATATTATGCAGTAATGTATCCTCATGGTAACAAATGGAAACTTACTAAGCGTAAACTGAAGGTATGTTGCTGACACATTAAGTTATTGGTAAATAGAACGTTTATTGAATTCCGTACTAATCAAAAACGTCATTAAAAGTCGTTGCCCATTGGTGCATGCTGACGTCACTGGTATATTTTCTTGTCGTGAAAACCGAGTTTCGTTGCAATTCGTTCGTTGAGGACCTTGTATACATTTCCTGGGCCAATTTTGTTCTCATTTAATATATAAATCCGTATGTAAGTTATCGGCATCTAAAACAACTGCAGAATTAATCTGACTATCATGGATATATTTGGTTATTATAGTTCATGTTGAATACTAGTCAGTACCTCGGCTCCTACATTAATTGTTGAAGAACTGAAATTGTCGGAAAACCGAAATTGATCTTTTTCGGAACCGAATTCTCATGCATCAACATCATTGACGAGCTTTACAATTTACAATTTCATTCAGGTGATTATTCCTGGTAGTTGGCTCTTTGCCGTAATACTCAATATCCCTGAATTCCTTTTCACCGACATTGAGAAGAAGAAAAACCTCAACTTATGCGTGAAAACCTGGCCAGAGGAGTGGATGGGAAAAGCTGATAGTTGGGTACTATTAGTTTTACAGACAATTCTTCCCTTGTCACTGATGGCTGTGTTGTATTCCAGAGTAGTGTACACTTTGTGGTTCAAAGGTAATGATGAAAATCAACTCAGCTCACGACAAAGGGTAAGTGTGTAGCCAAAGGAGATCGACCAATAATTTCTCTGTCTCTTCCCGTCACGTGGTTTTTTATAGCCATGTGGAAGGTTGCAGACGTGCAAATTTATCACAACTCAATAGAAAATGGTGCGCAAAATCGCACAAAAAATCTACATTGTAGAAGTTTTGTAATCTGACTTAAGCTCCATAATATTAAATTTTCTCCACTTCACTAAGAAAGTGAAGTTTTGAAAAACGCAATTAAAAATGATTGGTCATGTCATTACTTTGGAAGATAATTTCAAAAAACTGACTTTTAAAGGGTTGTTAGTTACCATGCAACACATATAACTTCGTAGACAGTTTTAAAGTTCAGTTCAAATACAGCCTCACGGGGATAATCGTAATATTTACCCGTGGTAAGAACAATAAATTTGTAAATTTTCACAGCTGCATATACACAATATGAACCGTAAGACGATTTATAAATCGGACTTTGCATCTATAATTTCTATACACAGGGTGTCATGAGGGTGCGAAAGCGTGTCACATTGATGGTCTTAGCTGTTACTGCCATATTTGGAATCTGTTGGGGAGCAGAGTCAGTTGAATACGTCCTAAGGCAATTTCCTTCCCTTAACATAAGTCCAGTCGTAATCGCTATTGTTGACACAATGGTTTTGTTCAATGCTGCCGTCAACCCGTTTTTGTACGCTTTGTTAAACCAGCAAATCAGAGAGAAGATGAAGGAAATGATATGCTGCATTGATTCCTTAGCACACAGAGTTCAACCTATGCCGCAAACTCAGGACATAGAGCTTGCTGACAACACCACCCACCCAACCCAAGCAGCAGGACCGAGCTCCACAGAGTGAATTGCTCATTTCAATAATAGTGTTAATAAATCAATGTCTACAATAATATAGAACTTACTATTATTATACAGACACGAGAGTGTTTTACTGCATAATAGACTACTGTTAGAATTGATACGAAATTAAATCCTGGACCGTAATGGCGTATTTTTCATATTCTCGCCACTGAAGATATCGTTGTCGTCATTTCTCTCAATTGCACGGCAACCCAACGTTGCCAAATGGCGTGTGATAGGGAAGTTAAGTTCACTAAAGTCAAAACAAAATCGTTCACTACGTAGCAGGGGAATACAGTACAACCCCGGTAACTCGCACTCGGATAACTCGAACAACCCCGCTAACTCGAGCTAACTTCTATTTCCCTTGGACCCACTTTTCAGTCATTTTTACTCGGTTAACTCGAAAACCCCGCTTTTTCGAACTATTTTTCACTTCCCTTCAGAGTTCGAGTTACTGGGATTCAAAAGTAGAAACATGAAAAACGAAACTTCACATACTCAAAACAATCCAAGGCGTTTCTTGCAAAGTAGACCAAAGTGCCAAAGTGCAAGAGTTAACATATTTAAAGTTTGTGTTTTCGACACTAAATTGCGTCTTCATAATAATTGAAAAGAACATTACACGTTTGCTTAAGGAAATGAATTTTATGTTCTCGTACCAGAAACGACATCTCACTCGTTCGCTTCGCTCGCTTGTAGAATATTGTTTTGCCACTCGAAATTCATATCTTCTCGCCATCATTTATAATCCTCTATCTGTAATTGTCTGCTTAGCATCTGTTTGTATTATTCTCTTGCCATTGCATGTTATCATCGATCGACGCTTACCGCACAGGCGGCGAAGGCTCCAGGGGAAGCTGTAGCCCTTCCAAACATTTGAAACATAAAATGGACTTTTTAACTTTTTGTGCTGTTTGTAACACATTTTCACAAAATAGCAACAATAATAAGTAAATGTGGTCGATGAGTACCTTAAAAACCTTGTTCGAAAATTGTCGTGATTGACCATCTTGGAAGAGAAATTAAAAAAGAGGGCAACCGTGTTAGAGAATTGGGGGAAGGCTTTTACGGAAATCCTCATGCAGATGATTCAAGGTCACTCATTTTCAAAGTGAGTGAGAGCGAGTGACTTCGGACAGTCTAAGTGGACTGAACTTGAACCACGCCTTTCAGTCCAGGACATTATGGTACATGTCTCACCCACAAAACCATTGCTTGTACATTTTGGGCATTGCATCATCCACAGCACAGCATTTTTGAAATGATATAGAGCTAATCTACAAGTCTGCATTGCACGTGTTTGTTTTCCTCCCATAAGACCTTTTTATGCAGTTTATCTTCTACGCTTTCTGCTACTGTTACATTGCTTTGAGTTTGAAAAGTTTTTTAAAAATTCAGTGATGCTGAAGATACCCTTGTTTCCACACGACTGAAAGACAAAAGAAGGCCCAAAATCGTGTTTGCCTTGTCGTGCTGCTGCGTACAGCAGCTCTTAGTCTCAAGCCATATTACCCTCTTTTCAAGCCAATTTAAGCTTGAAGAGAGATGATTTGACAATGCAACTGTATGCGTAGGCCACAGAAAAGAAACGTGTTATAAGTCACCTGAATGTGTAAAGATCAACGGGGGACTCAAAACAAATAGACGAAACAATTAGGCAAAATGGCAAATAGAGGAAAAGAGAAGAACGATACTTTTAAAAATTTTGATCACCAAATATAAGTTTTGTGCGTCCCGCATTTTTCCTATCGCATCTTACTGTCGGGGAAGCCCGACAAACACAACCGTTTCAAATATGAAGATGTCAAATTTCTAATACCTGTCAAAAATGTCCAAATTGCGTTCGGCATGTGATTGGTTTCCTCTTAAGGTCGCGCAGGACCCTTGCTCATTAATATATTCATTAGCCAAATTTCCTGTTGGAGTGCTATCTTGTAAAGCTTTAATTCACTACATTTTGAATATCGATTCCTCTAAAATTTAATAAGGATACTCAGGGATGATGGAATTACTGAGAGATGACCGTTGTCTGTGATGTTACAAGCCCTTAAAAGTTTAACTGAAGATAATGCGATTTTGTGTTCAAGTTTTCAGCTAGCACAGCGCACCAAATTAAAATGCTATCTTCATTTTGAGAAGGAAATTTAAAAATTCGCTCTAGCCAGAGCACAATAGAGTACACCAAGTTTATGTTCCTCGCTAATCACTTCTTGAAATTCTATATAGGCGGAGAAAACTTGGACACAACATTGCAGGATTTTCCGCTTCCGAAGACCTTCCGAGTCAATGTTTACAACAACGTGTGATATTTTCAAAGCTGTGAATCTAATTATGATAATTCCCTATGTTCCAGCGCACGTGGCACAAAGCTGAGAACAATTACTAGTAATTACTTGTACAAAAGAGTTTAAAAACAAACATTCTCATGAATATTTCGTTTGTTGTCGGCTTCAGTCGTCCTGCAGTTCGTGCATACTCTTTAAATAAATACATACTAATGATTGCAAGGGTCCTGCGCGACCTTAATAAAGCATCTTGATTTGAACGATTCCTCTTTCTCGTAGTCAATATACTTCACAGTAATTTACCCTATATATTGTTTCACTGGTCACACATAGTCGACTGTCGTCGTAGCGACGACAGTCGCGAGGTAGCCACTGGGTCATGTACTTTAACTCAATAGTTGTATGCTTTACCATTTCTAAATTTGGTTATAATTGTTCGTTAGTCTATTCCTTTGACATATTAATTGAATACTAGAAAGGTAATGTCTGGTTTCGGGGAATCAGTGGAAAACAAATGTTTTATTAACAACGTCCGGCTGCCAAAAATATATAAGCGAAACGAAAGAATTTATTGAAATTGCTTTTTCTTTTCGCTGAGAACCTTATACGTCATCATGCCACCTCCAGTCATGCTCTGTTCACGATCAAAAGCAGCAACAATTTGCGGGTAGCAGTGTACTGTAAGGGACGGACCATTAGAAATAACCGGAGGGGAGGGGCAACTTCCCCCCTCCCCCAAAAAAAAAATCCTGCAATGGAACCTTGTCTAAAAATAATCCTGCAAGCGGTTGTGCCTAAAAAAAATTTTCGTGCAACGGAGAAAATTAAATCCTACAGACAATTAGGACTTTAAAAAATCCTGCACCGAAAATCCCCCTTTTTCCGGTTATTTTTACCCCACTTCGACCGCCATTACAAGCAAAATTTTGAATGGTTCTTCAAACATCAGATCGAGGTTGGCGTTATGCGGACATCTCGGTAAATAGACTTCCGTTCCTCGGGGGCCGGCTAAAAATAACTTTAGCGACCTTGACATTTCTCCCAAAGAAGTATCCGTCTTTGTCCCCTTAATTTTTCTTGTCCATCCCTAACCCAACAACGTCAGTTTTCGCATTGTTGTCCACTCGTACACAGTTTTATTGTTAGATGTCATGTGCCCATTACTAATCCAATGAACGCGCGCGCTTTCGCCTAAAAAAAAAGGAACAGCTACATAACAAATGAAAACATGCAATCATCAACAGACAACTGGTGTACTTCCTAAAGTTCCGTTCTTGGAATTATTATTTTACCATCAGTTTCTCAAGGTAACGATCAGCTTTTTGTCCTTCAGTTTTTTGTTGTTGTTTTTTTCAGTTTTTTTGTTTTTTGTTATCATCATTGTGACTTTGCCTGCTTGCTGTTCTCATATCTGGTCAACAAACCACCAGTGTAAGTGATTAAAGTAATAATTCTTCAGTGTTTACTTTGTTCTTAGTCAGTTTTCGATTCTAATTAAAAGATTTCACGAATTGGCTTGATTGGATCATCGGAAATTATTTTAAATGTTGGTTGATATTGTATTCAAATAATTTATTTTATTACCCATTTCACGGTTCTGAATAAAAGTATAAAATTCAAATAGCAATTACACCTACCACTTTATGTTTACGGTGCTTAAAAACGCTGCGTTGTGCATCAGGAAAAGAAAAACATCATGTCTGTGATATTTACATGTACTTTTTCTGGGTGAAAAAAAAACTAGCGATGACGTTTTAACAAACAAAGCGGAAGCCATCTTCAGGGTCAAGTGAAATGTTGTTGTCAGTCGATGATGTGGTCCGTTAAAGATGATTGATCAGTGTTGCCGTGATGTTATTGGCTGTAAGGTGCCGTTAGTTGTTGACATGCACCTGTTGATAGGCGTCTGTTCGAAGTTTGTGTACCAACAGACGCCTATCAACAGATGCAAACAAAACCACCGGTTAGCTCAGTTGGTAGAGCGCCAGACAATCGTGCGGAAGGTCTCGGGTTAGACTCCCAGACCGGACCCACACTCAGGGTCTTAATTAAGGTATCACGGAAGGAAAATTGGCGTTTTCGTTCCAAGTAATAACCCCAATAAAGTATATATTTTCTAAAAGCTAATTGAATAAAGATTGTAATTTTGGATATTGTTTCATCATATAGACCATTAAAAGCAACGTCAGCATTTTGTTTGCAATTATAATGTTTCGTAGCGTTAGGTTTATTTGAGAACACGTTTACATGAGAGCCAAAACTTTTATGTGGAATTTGTTCTACGTATGTTGGTCTAAAAAACTGTGTCTCAGATTTTTCTTTTCTTGCTCCATTAATTTGTTATAAATTTTTAATCCTAAAGAAGCCCTAAAAATGCCATTTTATTTTATAGTTGGTTGCCATTTTAAGGTGGCCCGAACCTATTTGTTTAAGTGATTGTTGCAGTTTTGAATCGCGCTTTTTGGCAGGAAAGATTTCACCGATTTCTTCGAATTTTTGCGTCCTGAATGAAAAATGTTCCAATTTACGGAAAATGGCATTCGATTTTCAGTCGGAATAAAAACTTTTGAGATTTGAACATATTTTCAAAATCTAGTTTTTACCAAAAATGTCCATAAATTTAAAACCCGACGACAGATTTCTTCTAAACTTTAGCAACTAGGCCTCGGAGCTCTCAAGTCTTTTATCTGGAAGTTTCATGTCAATCCTGACCATACAATTCTCTGCACAAAATACTGGTAAAATTATATCTAAAAATGCTACGCAAATGCATTCATGTCAACTGACGCACAAATAGCGGAACAGTGAAGCCAAACTATCGGTCATCTGCAAGGAAAATGATGCCCAAATCCTAATCAAAAAGAAAGTGAGTAATCGGAAACCTACAGCAATACAGACAGCGAAACAAGTAGCACAATTTTATGACGCGTGCAAGGTAAAATTAAATACTTTATATTCATCTCACCTATCACGTATTCGGTCTTTTATTTTCGAAAAAAAACTTAGCATAAAAAAAAAATGAACATCAAAGAAAACCCCTTACCAGTTTTCGTCACAGTAGGTTCCATTCTAAGGAGAAATAAAACCGCCAAGTTGAGTACTTCCCACCATTCGCTTTTCGACTGCAATGAAAACTCCGTGTCTGATAATATATTCAAGATAGCTGACTTTGTTTTTGCATTCCCTACGGCCAGATTGCCACTTGGGGATAACAAGTCTCGGGAAACATTAAAACACCATTTTAATAAGAAAACCATTTTCATATTTGAACACTCGCTATGCCCAAGTGGCAAACTGCCCGTGAGGAATTCGAAAACAAAGTCAGCTGTCATGAATATATTATTGCGCACAAAGGTTCTCGATGCAGTCGAAAAGCGGATGGTTAGAAGTACTGAACTTGGCAGCCTTATTTCTCCCCAAAATAGGAACCCACTGTGATGAAAACTGGTAAGGGTTTTTCGTAGATGTCCTTTTTTGCCATGCTAAGATTTTTTTCGAAAATAAAGGAACGAATACAAGATAGGGGAGCTGAATATAAATTATCTGATTTTACCTTGAAAGCGTCATAAAATTGTGCTTCTTGTTGCGATGCTTATGTTTGCTTTAGGTTTTTGATTCCTCACTTTCTTTTTAAAAAGGTTTTGGGGATCGTTATCCTTGCAAATGACAGGTAGTCCGGCTGCACAGTTAAGCTCAGAGCTATTTGTGCGTCAGTTGACATGAATGCATTAGCGAAGCGTTTTCAGAAAAAATTTGACCAGCATTTTGTGCAGCGAGTTGCATGGCCAGGATTGTCTTGAAACTTCCTGATACAAAACTTGAGAGCTCTGAGGCTTATTTGCTAAAGTTTAGAGGAAATCTGTCGTCGGACTTTCAATTTATAGACATTTGAGCCTCTCTATGGGTACCCACGGTCTTCGTTTTCTTCGCAATTCTTTTTGTAAATCTTCCTTTTATCTTTGTTCGTTTTTTCGTGAAATGTGGCCAAATGCCAAAATTCAGAAATAACAGATATGACATGTTTTCTGTAGTGTTAAAGGACTTTACAAGTTTTGACAGTTTTATATCTGAGTGTTCAATTTGACCACATGAATTTTGGTCAATTTCAGATCTTCGCTTCAATCTTGAGATCTTCGTTTTTTCCGCGGTGATCTTCGCGTCTTCGATTTCTTCAGAACTACCCATAGAGAGGCTCAACACTCTTCCGGATGAAATTTGAATTTGTTAAGGTATCACGGAAGGAAAATTGGCGTTTTTCGTTCCAAGTCAAATTGTGTGCAAACCATCAATGGTAAACCCAATAAAGTATATATTTTCTGAAAGCTTATTGAATAAAGATTCTAAGTGTGGATTTTGTTTGCATCATATAGACCATAATAAGAAACGTCAGCATTTTGTTTGCAATTATGATGTTGCGCAACTTTAGGTTTATTTGAGAACACATTTACACGAGAGCCAATACTTTTATGTGGAATTTGATCTACATGTATTGGTCTAAAAAACGGTATCTCAGGTTTTTTCTTTTCTTGCTCCATTAATTTTTTTATGAATTTTTAATCTTAAAGAAGCCCTAAAAACACATTTTAAAGTTTAAAAATTCATAAAAAATTAATGGAGCAAGAAATGAAAAATCTGAGACACCGTTTTTTAGACCAATACATGTAGATCAAATTCCACATAAAAGTATTGGCTCTCGTGTAAATGTGTTCTCAAATAAACCTAAAGTTGCGCAACATCATAATTGCAAACAAAATGCTGACGTTTCTTATTATGGTCTATATGATGCAAACAAAATCCACACTTAGAATCTTTATTCAATAAGCTTTCAATAAGCTTTGTTTACGTGATGGTTGCATTTTTGAATCGCGCTTTTTGGCAGGAAAGATTTTACCGATTTCTTCCAGTTTTTGCGTCCTGAATGAAAAATGTTCGAAGTTAAGGAAAATGGCATTCGTTTTATAGTCGGAATAAAATCTTTTGAGATTTGAACGTATTTTCAAAATCTAGTTTTTACCAAAAATGTGAGCCTCTCTATGGGTAGTTCTGAAGAAATCGAAGACGCGAAGATCACCGCGGAAAAAACGAAGATCTCAAGATTGAAGCGAAGATCTGAAATTGACCAAAATTCATGTGGTCAAATTGAACACTCAGATATAAAACTGTCAAAACTTGTAAAGTCCTTTAACACTACAGAAAACATGTCATATCTGTTATTTCTGAATTTTGGCATTTGGCCACATTTCACGAAAAAACGAACAAAGATAAAAGGAAGATTTACAAAAAGAATTGCGAAGAAAACGAAGACCGTGGGTACCCATAGAGAGGCTCGGTGTTTTTGAGGTAAAAATATTTATGGAATCTACTCGCGTTAAAGATAGCACCTTGTCTTTTCGCTTAAAAAATGTCTGGCAGTAAATGAACGTGCGAGTGAAATTTGCATAAGAAAGTTTATTGCTTGTTTTTACCTCAACTTTGGCGTTGCAGCTGGCATCTGCTTTACACAAGTCCTTATTAATTTTATTTTTTCAAGTTCGTATTGTTTAAGAAGAATCGATGCGTTTCTAAATAAAAGATGTTATTATTATTGTTATTATTAAAGCCTTGGGAATCGCCATACTACGTATACACCAGATGAAAGAAAAGAAATTATTATAGGGTGGGTATGTTTTTGCTTTCTTATAAACCCCGAATTTCTGGCCAACATGGCAATTGTATTTTTTCCCAATATTGTAGATTATTTGACCGAAACACCTGTTCCTCTTTTATACAAAAATTGAAAGAAGTGACATTCTTGTTTAATTGGTAAGAAAAGCTTTACCTATAACAAGTAAACAAAAACCATTAACATCTAAGAAAGTTCACTTCAGTTGGTTGAATTTTTCAAGACATCATATTGCTTTTATTCAGGCCACGGAACTAACATCGACGCTCTTCGATCATGTCCGAATCAGCTGGTGTTGCCATTACAACTGTGCTCTCTATACTCGTCATTGTAGATATCGTGGGAAACTCTGTTGTGTGTTCGATCATAAAGAGAAATCGAGATATGAGGTATGCAGGGGAAGAAATAATGAACAAAAGTATTTCTAGATGTTAATTTGAAGACGTTTTAAGATTAAGCTTACAAATATTACATGTAAACCATTCCTATTCAACTTCACATTTGAAGTCTTTTTTTCGAAAAGTTGGTGTGATGTCCCACAAATCTACCGACTAAATTATATAATTAAATGTAGATGTAGATATAGCCAGCGAGTAGCTTCTTTTCTCATTGAAAAAAACACGCCGCGTTCAAATAAGCTAGATTGGTAAACATATCATTCTTTGTTACGCCAAAGATCTTTCGCATTTTGTAAATTTAAAACTAAACGAAACAGAAATTATCAAAAAGTTAAAGCAGAGCTACTAACTATGGTTAAAGCAGTTGATCAGTTTACTCGATGCAGAAAATTACCCCGACGGATAACACCACTGACGATACCGAAAACATGTCATGTGCCCTCATAATTATCAGAAATCGTTCACTTGTAGACTTTCCCAAAGTCTTTTTAATTTCTTTTTTCTGGTTGGTTGGACCATACTCCGTCACTCGCTCGGTCGCTGTGCGACCTCGTTGAAGCTCACTTCGCTCGCTTTTCCCCTCGCTTTAGAGACTGCCTACCTCATTAACGCTCGCTTAAGAGACTTATGAGAGGTCGACTTGGAGCAAGTCTAGTCCTTTTGTAAATAATCTAAATTCCATAATTACTTGCAGTACTATGCCTTTGGTGTCTATCATTTTATCTTATTTTTAAATGGTTTTCAATACCACAGGACACCCATCAATTATCTTCTTGTGAACGTGGCTGTGGCGGATATCACGTACGCGGCATTCATCGTTCCAGGAATTTACTTCAAGCTCACTCTAACCCATCATCCGGATGGACCGACTGGTACAATTTTATGCAAATTGTTAACAGGGGGAATTTTCGCGTGGGTGGGATCAGTTTCCTCATTTATCACACTAGTTGCAATCGCCATTGAACGATATTATGCAGTTGTGTATCCTCACAGTAACAAATGGAAACTTACCAAGCGCAAACTGAAGGTGTGTGATTGATAAATGAAATGTTTAGTGAAGTTTATTATTGGTTACCATGTGATACAAATAACTCATTTTCCCTTTTGGCGCTAAATTTTAGCGGAAATTTATAAGTAACAATTATTCGCCGAAGGCGAAGTGATTATTGTTGAATAATCCCCGAGACGAAGTCGAGGGGATTATTCAACAATTATCGCTGAGCCTGAGGCGAATAATTGTTTTAGTATAATTTTCAGAGGTGAATATCAAAAACTGCAAAAAAACAATAGAAAACACGAAACAACAAACACAAGTGCTCCCTTAAGCCTGGTTCTCATATGATCGTCCCGATCGTCTTTATCGCTTCTGTCGCTTCAAAAAGTATGCTTGCTCCAATCACCTCAGACTTTGCAAACGACAGAAGCGACAGAGACGATCGGGGCGATCATATAAGAACCAGCCTTTACATACGTGTAAACCAGTTTAATTCATCGATTAAAATCGTAATTTACACTCGAGTTTTAGCAATAAAACGGAACAAAACAAACACTACGAAAACGATAGATACCTGGTACCTTTGTTTAATCGTTGGTGACTTCTGAGCAATTTGTGTTAATCCTCTCGAAATTACTATTTCCGGCGCGGCGAGAAGAGAACTAAATTATGTTTTGCCAGTCGATTTGACTGAGTACATGGCCGACTGCGATCTCCAAAACCACCATGTTTACGATCAATTCTAATGCCTTGAAAACCATCTCTTGAAAATATTTTCCGTCCAAAAGCCTTGGTAGTCTTTGCAAAATTCAGAATGTTTCAAATATCCAGGACTTGGAGCGATTTCTTTCAAATGAGAGAAATTTTCATTCAGCAAATGCCGCCATGCTCACCGGCTTGGATGGCAAACGTGGCATGGCTTAGTAGCCAAACCTTGAGATGTTATATTCACCGCCTAGCGCGGTGAATATTGCGACATAGTCCGAGCTTCTCGACCAATCAGAATTGAATTCACCTCTGGAAATTATACTAATTTCACATATGAAACTGCAAACTGCTATGACAACTTTTCTTATATCTTAGTGCCGAGATGGATTCTACAATCCCAGAGAAGGTGGCTAGGACACCTTTAATATATAACGTGACAATTCCTTACGAATGCTATGAAATAAAGACGCCCTCTCCCCCGTTACAATGTTGCGAAATAGGCAGCAATGGGAGGCACTGTTTTTTCAAGTTACACAACATTGAAAGATTTACACGTAAATAGGTTCTTAAATTTTTAGTTCGCACATTTTGCTCCAAATTTCATGTAGTCCAGCCGTTTTTGGCCATATAATAAAATTTGGGACAATTTTACTTCAAAACGTCAAGCGACTTAAAATAAGCCATTTATGTAAAATATTCGAAGGTAAAATTCATATCATCGCACCGCCGTGTAATATCCTCTATTTACTTCAGGTGATTATTCCCGGCAGTTGGATCTTCGCCCTAATGTTCACTTTGCCGGAGTTCTTCGCCAGGGACATATTGAAGACAAAAAGTGGTAACTTCTGCATGCTTATCTATCCTGACGACTGGATGGGTAAGGCTTATAGTGTAGCTTGGCTGGTCGTGGTTTATTTCTCCTTGTTGCTGATGGTTGGCTTGTACTCCAGAACCGTGTACACTTTGTGGTTTAAACGTAATGACGACAATCAACTCACAAACCAACAAAAAGTGAGTCTTACATAAAGAATCAACACAGAGTTTTTCTGTCTCCGTAGACGGCGGAGCACGTTTTGCTGCCAACAATATCGCGAGTGCAGCGTAAAATTGGTTTCTCAAGATATTCCGTCTCTTGAGTGATTTCAAACATCTTCGACACTTCCTTGGAAGTCTTTGGAAAACTTCGTTTATCATCGGAAAAGCTTCAAAACAATCGAAAGCGTTCTGAAATCGTTCGGAAATCTTCGGTCGAAAAATTGCTCCGAAAACAAAAAAGTTGCTTCAAATATGAAAACCTGCCGAATATTTTTGGGGCAGTCTTAGCCCCCTCGCCTCCCCTGGTATCTTTTCCTCATACGGTCTTTTTAACTGAGAGAAAACCCTGTGGTTTATAGCTCTGCTGAAAATAAAAATAGGAAAAGTTGCATGTTATGTCAGTTAATTCGATAATATTTGCTACAACATTCCAATAATATTTTGCCCAACCGAAAAAAGGCCCTTCAGGCCTGTCCTGGAATATCAGATGGAATATGTTTAAAGAGCTTCTATCGGACAAAAGAACAAATATTTTCTTTCCATTGTTGGATTCCTGCGCTGTACACTTAAATGTGCAGTTTTAATGCCGTTTAAGTGTCTCTTGAGTGTGTTTGTTCATTTGTCTACTATACAGATTGGTTACTGTTTTATATTGATATGTTTGTTGAGTTTTGTTTTGTATGCCTTAACGTTTTCACAAACAGCCGGATCCATTCCCAATCAATCTAAAAAACGCAAAACTCCTTCGAATATTTAACTATGAATTGGCATTGGTAATACCAACTTTGTAATCATAATTGGACTTCGTATCTTTCCATACACAGGGTGTAGTAAGAGTGCGGAAAAGAGTCACGATTATGGTCGTAATTGTCACTGCCATATTTGGAATCTGTTGGGGTGCCAACACACTTGTCTACATCTTAAAGTACGTTGCCGATTTCCAAAACATTGGTCCAGTACCACTGGCCATCGTCAACATAATGGTCCTGTTCAATTCCGCAATCAACCCGTTTGTGTACGCTCTGTTGAACCAGCAATTCAGGGAGAAGATGAAAGGAATGTTGTGCTTTACTGTTTCCTCAGCGCTCAGGGTTCATCCTACGCCAGATGCTCAGGACATAGAGCCAGCTGACAGCACCACCCAGCCGACCCACGCAGCAGGACCATGCTCCACAGAGTGATCGTTTCATATGATTTATCATGGGTTAAGTAACCCCGTCTCGGGGGTGTTATGTGGCATTATGTACAATGCCACAATACAAGTGTCTAGTCGCTTCTTTTCATATGATAATAAACTGTCCAGGTTTCTCTTACAATGGGCTGGCTCAGACATGTTCCTTTGTTTGCGTTCAATCTTCATTCCTGATTGGACGTTCACGGGTGTATTGTTCATTGAAATATAAAGGCGCGAAAAACTAATGAGCGCTGTTCCTGTTGCAAGACACTTTGCTGGAAAAAGTTGTTTAAGTTTGGTTCTTTTGAGAAAACTTTTTTGACTTTTATTACCATGGCTTTCAGTACCGATGAGGTTGAGCTTCAAGCTCTTTTGAACGCCTGTACTTCCACTGACGAATTATTTCCTTTCACTCTTTAGGGTTTGAAGCTCAAATAGATCGAATAATTATTCACGATCGAGCAAAAATAAAACAAAAGTATTGTTATGCAAAGCCGGCGAACGCGCTTGATTGACCACGGATATAAACATAAGGATTTTAGCGAAAACGAGTGGCTTCTTTATAGGAACAGCCGCGTGTAAACTATTAAAATTAGTTATTCCCATACAAAATTCCATAAATCGGCCATACCACAAAGGCAATATGGAGTTATCGAGCAGTTACGAGACCGGTTATGAACCGGTTTTGTGAAAACGATTTGATTCAATGTACAACTTTTAACTGTTAATAAACCGTTGATTCGTAAACCAATTTTATGTCTTCGTGGTAAGTGATCTTTATATTTCGCCGCACGATATAGCGTTCTTTACTCTTCATAAAGCTTCACTATGCAAATGATAATTATGCAATATTTCTTTTACCGCAGACAAGAACAATGCTTTAGTCCGATTGAACTCAATTTAATAAAACAAACAGAATTAACAAACAGGTGTATAATAAACCTTTTTTTAACAATTTAATAACTTTATCATAATGTTCACAGCCTAGGTTTCGCTATCTCTAGCTCTTTTCACTGGCTCGTGTTTCTTCAACAAATTTCTTGACACTTGGTTCGTCTTCGTGTATATAGATCCACTTGGTCTTGCCATTTGAATAATGCCTTATTTTGACAGGCCAGTAATTTTCAAGTGCAAATGAGACTGTAGGAATATAAGGATTGTACTGATTTCGAGCACTCGTGTACATTTCGGCACCACCAAACCCTTCTGGAAGAGTTTTGATATAAGGCGCACCTTGCATAAAATTTCGCACAGCAGGCCAGCTTGCATCAGACCACGTCAGATCAAAATATTTGTGCTCTCGACGAGAATACTTAGTAGCAGCAGATGCAGCAGTTTCCTCAAGATTTGTTGGAAGACTGGTTTGCATGCTTTCCTCTGGTTTTGAGGATTTGTTAATACTCGGATAAACGCGACACGAACCAAAGATATCGCTCAAGACCTGTTTATTTCCTGGCGTGGCTGACTGGTTATCCACAAACAAATATCCGTACGGCCTTTCCGTCTCTTGATAAAACGCTGCCATGAATCGTTGGCGATTCTTGTCAAGCAGTCGTTCGGCAATAATACCGATTTGTTTTCGATCACTGGGGCTGCGAAAGAGAGCCATGTATTGAGCGTTCCGACTGATATCGGTGTTGGATTTTCCTTTGGGGAACATGTTTTGGAGCAGGAGTATGACGCTGGCATTTCTATGACGGCCTTGAGTAAATAGGCGGGAAACGATGGGACTCTGGATTGCTTCTGACATGAGATCGTCAAAAATCAGAATGTTGTTATATTTTGGGTCAATTTCTCGAAGGTCGTCTTGAAACATTGGAAGCCCGCGGAAAAACTGAATCTCTTTTACGAGTCTCGTCTTCAGGGCTTCGTAACTATCTTGCCATTGACTATAATACCAGGAAATACGCCTCGGTTTCTTGAGTTCGTAGAGAATACGATCACTTGTTAGCATCAGTTCTACGAAAAATGTCTTTCCGCTCTGGCTTGGGCCAACCACAAGAAGCGAAAACTTCTGACGAAACCTAAAATCTGGATAAGCTTCTGTTGTCAAGGTAACATTAGTAGTCAACTTCTGCCTCTTGGCAGCAGGTACGGGGACTGTGGTTTGCTTTACTGGAATTGTTCTTTTTCTTGGTTCAGTTATTTCTCTCTGGGAACTAGAAGAACAACGAGGTAAGACGCTTGTAGGAGTATACTCTCTCTTTGGTTCCCAGGAAACTCTGGCCACTTTTAAGAATTGTGTCCTTCTGAGCCCGGTTATATCATGTACAATTTCAAGATGAGAACTCAAATTGATTACACCGGGCTTTTCGCACAACGGACAGATCCGCGGAAACCTTCTCGGCATGACCGCTAGTGTCAAATGAATGAATTTCGTCAGATTCATGTAATTTATGTTTTTTTTTTTTCTGGAGCAAAAAAAGGTGCATGAGAGGGATACAAAGAGGGTACAATAAGGGTACAGGAGGGGTACAGAGAGGGTACAAGAAGGGTACAGAGGGGGTACAGGTGGGGTACAGAGAGGGTACAATAGGGGTACAGAGGGGGTACAGGAGGGGTACAGAGGGGGTACAATAGGGGTACAGAGGGGGGTACAATAGGGGTACAGAGGGGTACAAAGGGGGTACAGGAAGGGTACAAGAGAAACAAATAATACAACATTTTAGTAGAGGGGGAGGAGGATGGAAATAAATATATACTAATTTACTGGGTAACCCCGCCTTCACCAATAGCTATAAAAGAAACGTGCCGCTGCTTGTAGCTTAGTCTATTCTCAGAGTTAACACAGTTCAGATCACAATGTACAGCAATTATAATCAATTCTTTCAAGAGGGTGATGGAAATACCATATTGCCCGATGATAGTGGAGATGATAGCGATGATGAGAGCTCACAGGAAAGCGAACAGTCATCTCAAGATTCTCAATCGAGCGAAGAAATAGACTCTTCCCAAGAAGAAGAGGAGCATATAGATCCCTGGTCGCGCATTCAAGATGAAGTTACTAGTCGTCACGAAGCCCAGCTCGAAGCTCTGATAAACGAGTATGAACAACATGGAGATTCGCCTGAAGTGGCCCATGTTAAAGCTGAAAATGCTCTGCTACCAGTATACAGGAAGGAGCTGAGAAAAGTCCTTTTGGAGTATTTACAGTGAATGCATGCTATGAAGAAAGATTCCACCTTCCGTAAAGTGATGGAGACCAAAAATAAATTGAAAGATACAGAGGGATATGATTGGCTGGAATCAACAGAACTCGCTATCGATAAGCGAAAATTTTTACTCAATCGGTTGTTTGTCAAACAAATTGTTCCCGAAGACTAAGGGAACTGTGCCGGTTCATCTTTTCTAGAAACACCTCAATGTTTATATTATCAATAAACGTATTTTAAAAGAGAAAAGCTTGTTATTCCTTCTTGTGTATCGCGGTGCGTAACTTGTCTATATAAACGCTTATAGATGCAATTTTCTCATGCAAATTCCACCAAACTTATACCGTAATTCGCTTCAATGCTCATAAGCGTTCTCTACTTTAAATTAAGATAAAAACAGAGACGTGAAAATATAAAGGTTTACGAAACAACTGTTTATTCGAACTCAAAAATAAAATACATCGTATGTGCAACTGATTGTGTTCATTTTCTACAGTGCTAGTTTCTTGAGAAGGGTTTTGATATGCGAACAATACAAAAATAATGTTACACAACTGAATGCTTACTGATACAGTCAATATAGTGACAAGTGTTCACTGGAATTTGTGTTCTAATGTAGACATTCTTTTACCCACTTTGGGCTCTCTAATCTTGCAAACTGTCTTTGCAGCTTGGGCCTGGGAGTATAAGATGCTATGCTCTCTTCTGATACCTTTTTTTCCTCAGGACAGTACAATGGAGATAGTCTTTGACTCTCGTCAATAAAAGGCATCTCGTCGCCCCATTGGAAATATCTACACATTTCCTTACTTCTTCTGCCGGTAAAATAGGGTCGGAGCAGATTCTTTTGAGATCTTGAGACTTTCAATGTTGCAACATCCATATGCTTGCAGTAAAGCGATTGTCCACCTTCACATACTTTGTAGTTAGATATAACATAGTCCCTAAGACACTGTTGATATTCGTGTACGCTATCCTCGCGGCAAAAGAAGGAACATTGCTTCCAGTCCACACATCGAATGTAACGTATTCCCGTGGTCGGGTTGATCACTTCAAGGTTTTTAAGGCAGAGTCCACACTTTGAGTAACTCATCTTGACACTGAAGTAAAAGTACGCAGATACTTTGCACTGTCGTAAATTTTTCTTGCTTGATATTAAAAGTAGAGTGAATGCTAACCAAATTTGCGCGTTTATATTCCAATGAACAATACACCTGTGAACGTCCAATCAGGAATGAAGATTGAACGTAAACAAAGGAACATGTCAGAGCAAGTCCATTGTAAGAGAAACCTCGGAAGACAGTTTATTATCATATAAAGAGAAGCGACTAGACACTTCATTAGTATGGAGGAAGGCACTCATTAGTATGGAGGAAGACACTTATCAGTATGCAGGAAGACACTTATTAGTATGCAGGAAGATACTTATTAGAATGCAGGAAGACACTTATTAGTATGCAGGAAGACACTTATTAGTATGCAGGAAGACACTTATTAGTATGCAGGAAGATAGGGGAAGACACCTACGGGGTATTTTTTTGCTGAATATCTACTAATCGTACACGACTTGTGTTGACACACCCCTAAAGTGGTTACCTATTACATGTAAAAGTTTTATATTCGGTTGAGCGGGGAGCGAATTAGAATATAATTCGTTTTACTGTTTCGAGACAGCAGTAATATATTATAATGGAAGTACTCACTCGTCGGAATTTAGTTGGAACCAGAAATTAGTGGATTTCAACTTTGAAAATAGTACAGTAAGTCACAGTAGTGCTTGGTAGAGTGCTTGATTAATTTGCAAGCAAAAACTGATGTTAATATTTATGTTAATTACAGTGTCATGCGGGGCGAGAGTTGAATCGGGCTGGCGACCGGGCATATTTGGTTTAACGGAACCTTCAAGAAGACAACTGTACAGGACAAAAAAGTATCGTTGACCAGTTTGTTTAGCATTCACAAACTTACAAAGAAAATGTGTTCGAGTGCACCGGCTGCAGGCGCCTGCAGCACACAAATTTCTCTCCATCTGAATGTTTTGAATAAAACGGCTGAAAGGCTTAACCCCCACAGAAATGTGCGATTTTCGTTGTTCAATATAACATCATTTTAAAATCAATGTTACTAACCGAAAGAAAAGTATAACAACATACAAATGAAGAGACGTGACTGTAAACCAGTAGAGAACTGTCTTTGACACGTTTGTTGAATCCCTCCCTCTTATGAATAAAACAAATAAAGGACAGAAAAATGTCATCCCCCTCTCTTTTCGGAGTAACAAAGGGCTCCTTTTAACTTTGCATCTTCCGATCTTCACTTCTCCCCTCACTGGCACCTTTCCACCCCTTTTAAGGTACACTGATTTAGCAAGTGGAAGGGTTAGAGAGAGTGCACATGGATGTTGTGTTTTATCAGTTTTCCATAACAATTTACCTGGACTCATTTCTACTCTTCAGTAGAGAAAGGCACTGTACGTGCGAGAGTTTAGGGTTTTTCCCAGTCATGGGGTCAGAGGTCGCCAACTCACAGAAGGAGTAAGAGTGAGCAGCCTTGGACCATCCGAGAATCAACCTTCCTCGCCAGAAATTAAACTACGCCTTTCCATTCCAGCACATTGCTGTACATATCTTACCCAATAAACCACTGCATGTACATTTTGGCAACTGAATCCCTTGCGCTGCAGTTTGTTAAAATGATATGGCTATAAAAGTTTAATGTGAAGACTTAATTCTATTGTGTTTACATTTATTTTGATGAAGGGTCACCTAACACAGGTGTTTTTACAAGTAGCTATATAGTGTTACTGAGAAATGATTTTGTCTTCGAATGCAATAGGTCACATGTAGTTTTTTATGGCATTCGATGATGTTTCTGTCGTTAGAAACTAGTCCACTTCCTTGCCACATTAATTAGCAATTATTACTGACGTACTAGAGGTTTCTACAGGTGCCTTGTTTATTGAGCTTAAGGGCCAACAAAGTTTTTAGTTAGCATATTTTTTCTATATGCACATCAAAAAAGCACTGTTAGTCTTCTTGCACTTCAAGTCTGAATTTTTCTCTTCTTATTTGGTGGCTGTGTGTCTTCTACGACCATGGATTTCCCTGGTAGTGAAGTACAGATTAGAAGAGCTGTTGAGTCAGATGTTTTAAGGTTCGAATATTGAATTCTGTTCCATCGATATCTGCTATTTGACAAATCGACCACATTTTCCCATCATAGAACGCATTGCTCAGTTTCTAGCAGTTATTTGAATTCTTAACTTATTAGAAGTGCTAAGTGGTCCACTCACCTGTACTTATGCTTATCTTTTTTTGTGAATTCACTATGTAAATTACAACGACTGATACTACCGACGATGACATGATCCTGGCATCGTAGGATCAAAGATTTTCTCTGTACTCTTTGTGTACCAAATACTCCTTGTACGGTTTTGAATTCGCCTTTAATTGCACTTTGCGTAAAACTTTCGATTCACTTGGATACATGTAAAACAAAGAAAACGTAGAATAAATAAACTAGAACTTATAACTTAACTATAAAACGGACTACAACAATTGAACAAGAATCGAGAAAATAAAAGGAAAAACGATTACTTACAAGATCTGTACGGCAACTCCGGATAAACGAAAACTAATTTACAACCAAAGCATACCAGATTTTATACTGATTTGACACAAACAATAGCGCTAATGAAGTTACGAAAATTAACAATAAACGATTACATAATACTACGCCGAGAAACTAACATGCAGAGAAATACATAATAATGAGCTACGCTAAACAAAGAAGCCAAAAAACCGAACAAAATGCTGACGAGAATTAAAAACTAATTACAACACAAAAACGCAAACACGAAAAAATTGAACGCTCGTGGCTACACTTTGTGGTCCTTTATAGTGCAAGTAGTCCAGCGCAATTTTACAGCCCTTACTTCATGAACGAAAACTGAACAGTTTCAAATGTCAATACCTGAGATGAATACTGAGGATTTGATGGCAGCAAAGAATGACAAATAAGAGAGTGGTTGAGATCGCAGAGATTAATGACATAATCTGCGAGGTACGACGAAGAAGGTGGAACTGGTTAGGGCACATTCTCAGGCGACAGGGTGTGAACGGCTGTTTAACAGTATTAGGGTGGACGCCAGAAGGTCGAAGGGGGAGAGGATCGAGGACCAAAAACTACTTGGAGAAGGACAGTTGAGAAAGAGCGAAACAAGGCAGGGTGGAAGAGTTGGGATGTGGCCAAAGGCGGTGGCACAGAACAGAGAGCCGGTTGGTTAGACGACGTGACGGCCTTATGCGCTTACTGGCACGATGATGATGATGATGATGATTTCATAACTGAGACATTTTCTTGTGTTATTCAACAAGTGAATGTGTTCATCACCCTCCTTTCCCTAAGCCTTTAATCTAGCGATCCCTCCCCTTGCATATTCGATCCCTCCCCTCAATCTTTTTACATTATCTTGGGTAAGACCACTCCTCACCGTCCTTTCCCAGCCTTTTCATGATGTTGTTGGAGGCGAGGAGTTCAGAGTAAATCATCGACATTACGGGCCACGCCGCCCGGTTAATAAAGCTAAAAAGTAAATAGTTGGACGCAGTAACAGTTGTGGTGTAGCAAGACCAAATTCGAAAAAAAAAAACGTCTTTTCAAGATGTGAAGATATCATAAATCTCTGATTTGACTTCTTCATCAAACTGTTCGAGGTAAGTTGGAGGTGTAGAACAAATCCTCCACGAAGGCGAGGGAGAGAACAAGAAAAGAAAAACAGCAACAGTCAATTGTCACTAGTTATCCTTGCGATAAATTATCCCGAACCACGTAACCACCGAGCCCCCCTCCCCTCTCCCCCTCTCTCCCCCCCCCTCCCTTAAAAAATAAATAATTGCCCCCGCAGGGTTTTGGCCCAGAGGCCAAAAACCCGAGGAGGCATCATTGTAATCCGCGCGTATATATATAGTATATATATAGCATATACAGGAAAATTCTCGATTTGACCAAAGTGGGCGCGCAAATAGTATCGGGAGTTGTGCAGAATGCCGACGAAGTTGAATGCACGCAAGTGGGTATCGGGAGGTGTGATAAAATTCCCTGTACGGTGATTGGTAAATGATGACGCAAGTGAACGATGATTGGGTGATGATGACAACTCAAAGCGTGAGCACGTGCAACGAGTCAACAAACAACGCTTGCAAACGTTGATTGCGATCCTCGAACCTCGAAAAATTCTAGTTTTGTCTCTCGAGTCTCGAGTCGAAAATTTCAAGATTCGAGTCTCGAGTCGAGAAAAATAACGAGCTTGTCGCTTGAATGATTCTTCGAAAATAAATTACTCAAGCAGGCCGCACTCTCGAGTGTTGTACACAGCCGAAGCCAGCGTGCGGGCTACTCAGCTCTACAGCTGTAACAACACGCGTTTATATTTCGAACCGTCAGGTGAACAAAAAGTTCGAAATAGCGGGAGCTCGAAAGCGTCGATAGTGAATGAATTACCGGCAAATCGAACCACAAATAACCGGGTTGGAACTGTCATAATGTGTGAAATTCCTGCGAGTTCACGCTCTCAAGTAATATATGTAAATTCTAGGTTAATTACTATTCTAAGAAACTTGTGATAGCGTCAGTTGAATTCTTGTACGAACTCGGTTAGGATCTCTAGATTAAAAGGTACTTTCTTTGAGTTGACCTCGAGTTTTAGTGCTGTTATTACATGGTGGCAGCGGTGGGATACGAACCCACGCCTCCGAAGAGACTGGTGGAGACGCTTCTGAAATATTTCACTTGAGACGCTGAGACCAAAGGGTAAACGAAGCCAACGATATCGCCCATACGGTGTAGAGAAGGTTGTGAGCATGCTAGATTCATGATCTAGCTCTAAGTGCCAAAAGGCTGATGCTAAATCGGCCTTGGTAAACACACGTGCATCTGTGAGGTCAGGCAACAAATCATCAATAACAGGAATTTGATAATGTTCCCTCTTTAAAGCAGCATTGAGAGGTTTCGGATCGATGCAAACACGCAGCTCACCAGACTTCTTAACAGCAACAACAATCTGACTAACCCACTGGGTCGGTACATCAACAGGAGCAATGACTTTCAGACTTTCCAGCCTTTGCAGTTCCTCTTTGAACTTATCACGAATAGACACAGGAACTTTCCTCGCTGGCAGTATCACAGGCTTAGAGTCAGGGTCAATCTGGAGGTGCACTTTACCAGGTAGCGTTCCAAGACCCTTATCAAAAACATCCGGGTACTTATCTACTAGGCCACCGCTCACATTCTCCACAACATTTACGAAATTCTCTTTATGAATAGTTAACAGCTTCATCTTTTCCGTCGTGTTTAAACCAAGCAAAGGCGTCAGATTTTCTTTAACGACCACAAATCTGACCTTGAACTTGTCATTGTTCTTAGGATTCACGACCAACAAAGCACAGGTGCCAACGGGCTTCACTTTGGTATCATTCCGCATAACCAAAGTTTGCGAACACGGAGCGAGTTCCTCGCCTTCGGCATATCTGAGAGGTAAAATGTTCGCGCTTGCACCACAATCTATTTGAAATCGTAATGGTCGCTGTTTAACCAACATCTCAGCAAATACAGCCCTCTCTTTCACAGCTTGTATTCTCACGACACTGATCTCTTCAAGCTCTTCTTCGCTTTCAATATTGTAAACAGGCACTCTCTTGGTACATTTCTTGGCAAAATGATTCTTTTCTTTGCACTTTTTACACGTCTTCCCCCACGCTGGGCATTTCTTCTTCGCCAATATATGCTCATATCCACAAAACTTACAGGAGATCTTCTTCGATTCCATGTTTGACTTTGCATCAGAAGATTTATCCGATTTTGTTTTCTTCGACTTGACCTGATTAACGCTGTCAACGGGCTCGGCGAGCGACTTCATCTGCATTGCAGTAACCTCTTCACTGCGACAAACATCAATGCATTTATTTAAGGTGAGGTCTCTCATCCTTAGAAGCTTTTTGGTGGTTTGCTCGCACTTGATTCCCAGTACGATACGATCGCGTATGAGACTATCGCGTAAACAATCACAAAAGTTGCAGGTCTTCGCCAAGGTTTTCAACTCAGCGACGAAATTATCGACCGTTTCCGTCGGAAGCTTGTCCCTCTTGTTGAAACAATATCTCTCATAAATCTCGTTCACTTCGCCGATGCAATGCTTTTCCATCTTGCCCATAACCACACGCCAGTCGTTCGCATTCTCCGCTTCGGAATAACTGAAGGTTTTGATCACCTTGAGACCATCATCGCCGATTGCGTGCTTGAACATAGCCACCAACTAACTCTTGGTGGTTTTGCAAGGCACGGTATACCCGAACAGCTGGTCACCGACAACGGACCGCAGTTTACGTCTCGCGATTTCTTGAAATTCTCAAAAGAATGGGATTTTGATCATCGCACTAGTAGTCCGCGTCACAGTCAGTCCAATGGCAAAGCAGAAAGTGCCGTGAAGGAGGCAAAGAAGATCCTCGTGAAATGTAAGAAGGCTGGTTCTGATGCGTTTCTTGCTCTACTTGACCACAGGAATACACCGCCTACGCAAATTCAGATCAGCCCGGCTCAGCGTCTTCTAAATAGAAGGACAAGAAGTCTTCTACCCATGTCTGCTGGTCTACTAAAGCCGTCTGTAGCTGATGAAGATACAACCCGTACCAAGCTTCGCCTGCGCCAGCAACAGCAAGCTCATTATTACAACAGAGGCGCCCGTGACCTAGAT